>NC_133466.1:11360000-11565000 GCF_048565385.1 Saimiri boliviensis
AGCAACAATTTCATAAACACATGACCCCGTGGCGCCTGTGTTTACGGCTCACTTCTCTGGAGAGTCTCCTCATCCCAGAACCCTGTCCTGGCTTCCTTTGCACCCCTCACTTCCTCCTGGGCTCCCAGGGGAAAGCAGGATTCCCACGGACATGCCACATGACTGATCAGCTTCCCTGAGCATTCCAAGCTCTCCAGACTGGCATTGCTCTATGCCCTGTCTACGTAATGGCCGCTCCCAGTTGTTGCCCTCCAGCCAAAACATCATGAGTCACTCAGCTCCAAGGAGTCCTGGCGACCCTCCCAACCGCACAATTCCCATATGCAGCACAACCAGCCCAAAGCCATGTGCCCAGATTGCTCACACTTATGCCCAGCCCTGCTAGGGCTCTGCTCTCCTATCCATCATCCCAGCCCACCTTTGTATACGCACCCCAGAAGACCTCAAGGCAAAGGATCTCCAGCTCCGCACCCCACCACTTGGGCTTCTGTTCAGGCCATAGCTGACTTATCTTATGCCCAGCCACTTACCCTTCTCCAAGGAACCAAGTGGAAACCTAGAGTGGGGATTTTTGTACCCATCCCTCCTCTCCCATCACATCCTTCTCCATCTTCCTCCTGACTCCGTCTGCCATCCCTCTCTCCCTCTGCCTTCCATGCTGCTCTCCAAATTCTTGCTCCATGCTTGCAAACTGTCCACCTTTGCATATCAGCCTTCTCACTGAGTGCTGCCTCCAACTCTTGGCTTAACTTAGTGATTCCCAGCCCTGGCTCTGCATCAGAATCCCCCGAGAAAATGTTTTAAAAGATACTCCTGCCCAGACAGGGCTGGCTACCTAATTTCTCAAACCAAGTACAAGATGAATATTCAGGGTTTCTATTTCAGCAGACATGAAGGATTTTCAAGATGGCAGCAACAGAGCATTAAAACAAGCACAGGATCCATCTGAGGTCCACTGCCCGGGTCCAAGGCCATGGAACAGCCCTGGGCCCAGGTACTTTCCTTAAACCTTCATATTTAACTAGCCTGGGCAAGGCCCTGGGATCTGCATTTGAAAAGCTCACCAGGAAATGCTGAGGAGACCAAGCTGCCCCAGGCTGACCAGGACTTACTGCATCTGTTGCAGCCCTCTCACATGGAAACTTCTGGAGCCAGAAGTCGGGCTCCTGTCTTCCTGGCGCCACAGAGTCACTTCCAGACATTTTCTCTGTGTGGTCTGGAAATTCTAGTCCTGCCAACTATCTGCTCAACTAGAGCTAAGGTCAATCCTGCGTTTTCACTGCCCTTGCCTAGCACATTTCTGGACTTTCCTTGGCACCTGTCCTCATCCAACCAATATTTAGCAAACGGTTCACAACTTTCTCCACCCCCATTCATGCTGCTGCCTCAGCATCCCTGTGTAAGGCCCAGCCAAAGTCCTGGCCCTCAGCCCGTTGTCCCCCCATGATCCCAGGACCACCTCCCTTCCTCCACCTCAGCACCCACTCCCACGCTCACTGCTGAGATATGGCCAAGACTCAGAGCTCCTTCACTCCTAAATCTCAAACCAAGTTGCCGGCTCTGTAACCACAGCATCCTGTCCTGAGCTCTCTCTCATGCCCACTGAGGTCTTCAGTCCAGTGACCACCCCCCAGATACTCCTTATCTATTACTTTTACTTGCTTCACCTTCCCTTTTCTCCTGCTTACGATCAGATCCAGTCTTTTCATTACTCTCCTCCAAATACAGATGCTCTTCAACTTACGGTGGGGTTACATCCTGATAAGCCCAGCCTAAGTTGATGATGTCGTAACTCAAACATGCATTGAATACACCTAACCGGCTGCACATCCTAGCTTAGCTGAGCCTTCCTTCAATGTGCTCAAAATACATTAGCCTACAGTTGGCAACATCATCTCACACAAAGCCTATTTTATGATAAAGTGATAAGTGTCTTGTAATTTACTGAATACTGTACTGAAAGTGAAAAACAGAATAGCTGTTTACTGAATATATATCACCTTTGTACCATTGCAAAGTCAAAAAATCATAAGTGGAACCATTGGAAATCAGAGACGGTCTGTACTAGACATTCTCTTCCTCTATGTCCTTACATCTTACCGACATAGCAAAATTCCAGCCTTGGGTAAACGTCAGCATCCACCTTCTCTACACCTGCTATCGGCCAGCAGATCGCTGCTGGAAGGACATCCTAGAACGGCACAGGTGGCTACCTGTCTTGGTTATGCCCTCAGGACTTCCTGGTAATTGGAGCTACGAAGGGCTCCTTCAGTCAGTACAGGCTCTTACTTCGCACAATTTCTATTTCAAACCTTCTCCAGTCTCCCCATGTCTGAAACCACTTCCTTCCTTCACACGCAGCAAATGACCTTGTCTTCTGTACTGAGAAGAGAGAACCAACTGTGCCACCAAATCTATAAATGGATGTCCCTGAGTTTGCACCCAGCTCTCCCTCCTGCTGGGAGAGCCAGCTCCTTCATAGGTGCCCTCTGCGCCCTGTGCCTCTTGCCTTCTGAAAGGCCTGGTGCTACCAGTTATCCTCTGTAGCCTGGTCCTTCCGTCTCCTCCAGCAGCATTTAAATCCCCTAGCTGCGGCCAAGCATGGTGGCTCACGCCTGTAATCCCAGCACTTTGAGAGGCCAAGGCGGGTGGATTGCTTGAGGTCAGGAGTTCGAGACCAGCCTGGCCAACATGGGAAATCCCGTCTCTATGGAAAATACAAAAATTAGCCAGGCGTGGTCGTGGGCACCTGTAATCCCAGCTACTCTGGAGGCTGAGCCGGGAGAATCACTGGAATCTAGAAGGTGGAGTTTGCAGTGAGCTGAGATTGCACCACTGCACTCCAGCCTGGGTGACAGAGTGAGACTCTGTCTCAAAAAATACATAAATAAAATCCCCTAGCAGCAATTTTTGAAAAGGGAAAGGAAAAAGGAAAAGAAAAAGGAAGAGGGGAAAGGAGGAAAGGAGAAACCAGAAGACCCCCCTCTTCCTTCAGCTCCTATCCTCTCTTTCTCAATTTTTTTTTTTTTTTTTTGGTAGGGTCTTGCACTATTGCCCAGGCTGGAGTGCAGAGGTGCGATCACACCTCACTGCAGCTTCAACCTCCTGGGCTCAGATGATCCTCATGCCTCAGGTTCTCGTGTATCTGAGACTACAGGTGCATGCCACCACACCCGGCTAATTTTTGGTTTTTGTATCTTTGGCAGCGACAGGGTCTCACCATGTTGCCCAGGCTGGTCTCGAACTCCTAGGCTCAAGTGATCCAGCCACCTAGGCCTCCCAATGTGCTGGGATTACAGGCTTGAGGCATCGAACCTGGCCTCTCTTACTCTCGCCTTCATGACCACAATCCTTGTGCCCTCACCTCCCGCTGACCCCGGACCCCATCCCCACAGACTTTCACTACACCATTTTAAGGAAGCAATTCTTAATAAGGTCTCCGATCACCTCCATTTTAAACAGAATGGCTGCATTTGGGGCCTCATCTTACTAAACCTGTTAGTGTCACAGAAACAAGTTGACCACTCCCTTATTTCTTACATACTCTCCTCCCTTGGCTCCTTCACACCATTTTCTCTTCATTTTCTCTGGCTTCACTCCTCGGTCTCTTTATGGATTCTCCCTCCGCAACGTAACTATTACATGTCAGAGTTCTCGAGGCTCTGTGCCAGGCACTCTTCTCTTCTCCCTCTACTCTCTATTCCTGGTTGATCTCAACTATTTTCATTCCTGCAAATATCATGTAAGTGCAGACTCATTTTCTCTCCGAAGACATGAAACATCGATGGCTATTTCCCTCTCCCATTCCATAAGCACCTGGGCCGAGAGCGTGGACTCTGGGCTCCTCAGGCCTTGTTGCTCTGCCACCCCGGGATATTGCACTCATCGGCACAGTCAGGATAACTCACCACCACGTCTGTATTACAGCCTTTGGGAAGAGGAAAAGTGTCAGGGAACCGACGGACCCCTGCCCTCTGAGGACACACCCCAGAAGTTGTATACATCACTTCTGCAAACATCCCATGGGCCAGAACTTGGACAAATGGCTACACTGAGCTCCAAGGGCCACTGGGAACTCTAGGCTTGATTCTGGATGGTCACATGCCCCTTTATACTTCTCTTAGCATGAAAAAAGTGGAAAGCCAATATGGAGATCAAACCACAAGAATCGGCCACAGGGCTCAGCAAAATGTACCAACTTGTTCTTTTGTCAAATAAAAACCTTTTTTCTAAACCTACCACCTATTGCCATTATTTCATAAAATTATTTAATGCCAAAATTGGGGAAGGCATACTCTCAAAATAGAGAACAGTCTTTTAAGTTAAATGAATTTAGATGTATGGCAGAAAGCATTGTCTCAGCCTCGTTTTTCTCATTTCCCTTGAAACTGGCACAGCCGCCGAGCCTTGGTCTCCTGACCTGAACTGGGAGCCAAGATGGAGAAGCGGCTGCTAAGAGTGTTGCCAGTGTCATCTTTAGCTCCCTAAGCCAATCTGATTTAGGGGGTGACTACGAGTGCTCCCAGCGTTACTGACTCCTGGGCTCCACCTGGTACTAACATAGAAATCCATGCCTCCAGCCTCTCGAGTCCCTTCCCATTTCCAGATGCCCAGAGTTGCCTGGGTCCTGTGCAGTTGGGACGCACTGCTGTGGCTGCCTTCCCCATCCCACTTCAGGCCTTTATATGACATCAGGGGTCTCCAGAAAGTTTGGCCACAGGGCTGCTGCTGCCTCCGAAGAGTATTGCAGACAGGGGAGTCTCCCAGCAGAGATGATGACATCTCCGTGGCCAACCTTGAAGGGTCACACCTTTGCCACCAGCATTTCTTCTTTCTGCTTCACATCCTTCCATGGAGGACACATCCTCAGGGGACCACCCCAAGACCCCCTGAAGAACACTGGGTAGTGCCCCCTCTATCAGTGGCCGTATTAATCAAGAGAGGACTCGGTGAGTTATCACTTTCAGGTGAGTTTCTCCCAAGACAGACACCTTTGGCCTTCTCTTTGCACTGAGAGTCATCCTCGCCCTCACCCTCAGACCCCTCCCCATTTCTCTAGGAGGCCTGAGGAACTTCTGCAAAAAGGAATGCTGGCCTGCCCCATATCCCAGAGTCCCCCTCCCAGTCCCCCCAGGCAGTCATAGGAACTCCTCTCCCCTGGCTCTGGGAAGTGGAGGAGGCCTGCTTTGCACCCGCTGTCTGTTCCCCCACTTGGTGGGTATATTCTGGGGGTTCACATGCTCTCATCTGTGTTATTGGAAAGGAAGCTTTGGACAAGCTGGTTTTCTGACCTACTTTTCTTGTGTTCTACCTTCAAATATCTTCTCTACTTTTTATTATTATTATTATTATTACTATTATTATTATTATTTAGACATTGATGGATTTGAATCCTAGAGTTTCATTGCAGGATGGGACTTAGAGATCATCAGATCCAATGGCTTCATTTTATGGCTGAGGAAACTGAGGTCCAGAGATGTTAACTCTCTGAGGCCACACGGTAGCCAGCCCCAGTGTCCAGGTCATGTGACGACTCCATGGGTACCTTGCAAGGGCCTGACCACAGGGGATGAGACGCTGGACCCCAGCAAGCCCGAGGCAGCCTCCCCTATCCCACTGCCGCTGAGTCTGTGCCCTCGATGCCAAATGGAGTTAAGAAACAGAGACAAACTGAACAGGAAATTCTCACGGGAGGACTTTTCAAGATCTGTTAATAAAATGTGCTCTCGTTTACAGCGGAGTGCATCCTAGATGCAATGCCAACAGCATTCACTCTGTTTTGTTTATTTTAACCAAGAAGGGAAATTAGTGGCAAAAGAATATTTTGACAATAAATGGAAAGTTAGTCAGGACATTTTTGAGGGGGGAATATGTAAATAAACTTTAAAAATGAGAGCTGTCTCAATGGACAACAGAGGGGATTCATGGGTCTCTGCCAGTTTCAAGAGATATTTGGGGTGTCTAGAGTTTTCCATTTCTTCCATACACACAGCATAAGCCTTTGGGGTGAGGGAGAGGTAGGGGTGTGTGTGTGTGTGTGTGTGTGTGTGTGTGTGTGTGTGTGTGTGTTTTCTCCTAAAGCAATCCTAGTTAATGGAAAGGTTTTCAAATATTTGGAAACGGATCTCAGAACTTTACAGAACGCGACCGTATCTATTTCAAAACAACCCGGGAGTATTTGGTGTCCACTTTGGCCTGGTAAATTTCCACTGCGGGCAGGGCTGCACAATTTTTCCATTCCAGCTCAACGCACTTCAAGTGGTGTGATTTGATTAAGCATTTCTTCACTTTTAATGGCATGCCAAGGCTCCAGGGCATCATTTTTTGGGTGGCCCCAAGTGGGCTGGGGTGGGGGCAGGAAGACATGTGAATCTATAAAGGTTTGTGCCTGACCTTGTCCTCCAATGTAAGTCCACCTGGTGCCTGGCAAGCCTTCCCATATTAGGAACAGGCCTGGCTTTGCTGATCATGATTTTTCTTCAGTGGGAGGCAAGGAGCACCCAGTGGTGAGCCTGTATCTGAGGAGCTCAATCGAAGGTGCAGAGGACGAGTCTCACATTGCACTTGGCTGAAGTCCACGCACCACCTGGGAAATTCTATCCCTGAGCTGACCGCTGGCAAACTCTATTGCCACAGTATTTTAGAAAAAGTTTCGTTTAACAATATCAAAAGATCTTGACCTTTGAGCACAGTCTATTCCTCTGTAAAACCAGATAATAACATGATTTCACTACTGAGGTTGAGGGAGGTGTTAGAAATATTATAATCCTGGAACATGGTGAAACTCCACAAATGCTATTTATAGACAGCGCCTTTGATTGTCATGGTATCCATTATCGCCATCCTCCTTCTTCAAGGACCTCCATTTGTTCAGTCATCTGCTCCACTCTCATGCAGCTGTGTGCCCAGGGCAGGGCCTCCGAGAAGAGCCTGAAAGGGCCCAAGATTCCTCTGTTCCCAGTAGCCAGTGGTTTTCTCAAGATGAGCCTAAGGCACAGTGGTGACCAATAGGATGCGAACAGAACGTGCAGTGCGGGTCCAGTGAGGAATGGGAATTTCTCCTCTCCTGAGAGGAAGCCACAGGAAGAGTGTCCCTCACACCTCAGGATGTTATTTCTCGAGGTGATGCTGCCCTCTTGAAACCGGCAGCAAAGATGGAGCCAATACCAAGGATGACGGAGCAGAGAAAAGGAAAGAGACGACACCATCAGGCGAAGTAGCTATTGAATGACCCCAAAGCCCGTTATTTCTAAGCTTCTCAGTAACCCCCCAAAACAGTATTCCAGGCCACTTAAAGTTCCCAGACAGGGAGATGCTGCAAGCCAAATGTACTCCAAGTGGCCAGTCTTCTCCGAATCATCTCTGGCTAGAAATACTCTGCCTCCAGGCAGTGAGTGAGCTCTCCACGCCCCCACACCAGCGCGCCTTTCCTTTCCCCACAGTAGTGAATCATCCTCCCGCACCAACAGGAGGCCGAAGGGGAGATGTGTGCAGGGTGAGGGGTCTTTCCGCTCTTTCTTAAAAAGTGTGAGAGCTGAAAGGAAGGACAGGGAAACTTCAGCAGAGGAGAGAGGACTGGCTCACTACAGGAGAACCACAAGACATCTCAACTCGAAGATCTGCAAAAGAGCAGGGGATCTGTGTGTCTTCGATATTGCTCCTGGGCGTACAACGGAGCCATGGGGCTTCATGGAGCTTCACGGGGCTTTGGCATGATTGCTCCACCCACTGGGAGGCTTTGGCTACAAATAACAGAAACCCCAGCTTGAACCGGCATCACCAATCAAAGAATGCTTTCTCTCATGTAATGCAAATGCTCTGTAGGGCAGTTCTGGGGACAGTTGAATAGGTGGTTTAAGGATGGCAACAACGACCCAGTTCTTTCCATCGCTGCTTTTGGTGTGGGTTTTGTTCTCCATCTGGTATCAAGACTGCGGTGGGGGTTCTAGGCATTTCATGAATGATCGCCACCAAGAAAACGAGTGGCTTTGCATTCTGTGCCACTCAAGTCCTACTGACCACAGATGGATGGGCTTTGAAGGAGGACAAAATCCAAGGTCCCAGTAGCCAAAGTGACACTGAAGTCTGAAAAGACATTTTGTAGACCATGAGAAGACAGTCTGCTTGCCTGAAGTCACCAGCAACGAGTAGGAGGCTCCATATCACAGCGGCCTCCTTGAAATTTGAAAACAATATGCTTCACCCCCCAGGGAGTTTCAATTCAACCTCTCTTCCAAATCACTAGGCAAGTGGTCGTATTTAAGAGGGATCCAATGTAAGAAACTTTAGAAGCAATCTAGGCAACAGTAAGGAAACTTTGCCCAGAGCCTCTATCTCCTTCAGAATCTAAGAAATCTCAATTGTCCATTAATGAACTTCTCTAATGGGTTAAACAAAGAGACTCCACCAATAATTCTAAGCCTCTTAGGACTTGAGGGCATCCTCCTCCCAGTAAAAGGCAACTACTGCTGGGTACAGTGGCTCATGCCTGTAATCCCAGCACTTTGGGAGGCCAAGGTGGGTGGATCACGAGATCAGCAGTTTGAGACCAGCCTGGCCAATGTAGTGAAACCCGTCTCTACTAAAAATAAAAAAATAAAAAGATAAAACTTGACTGACTGTATGTCAAATACCTTTTTCAGAAAACGACTACCAAGAAATGGGCATAAAAATCTGAGGAGAATATTTGCAACATTTATGACAGAGGTTTGATATCCTTTTATCATGAACTCTTACAGATCAATCTCTAAAATATGAGCACACATATAAAGTGTATATAACTCACAGCATATAAAAAACATTAAAATGCTACCACTTGTGAGTAACAAAAAAAGGAAAATTTAGAAAATAGATGCATTTGTTTCTTTCTTCGTTTTTTTGCTTTGTTCACTTATTTTTTTTCATCATAAAATGGTGACGAATACCACGCAGAGATGAGGAAGTGGCATTGGGACTCTCATGCACTGCTAATGTCACTATAAATCCATACAACCATTCTAGGGGTCAATTAGCAAAATAGAGCAAAAGACTTAAAAATGTACATAAACTTCAAAGTAGTGTTTCCATATCCAAAAATATATCCTGAGGAAAGAAATGAAGAATTACCTGAGGTGGTAATATACACTCAAAATTATCCAACCTAGTGTTATTTTTGATATTAAAAGGTTAGAAATTAGGCCAGGTGTGGTGACTCACACCTGTAATCCCAGCACTTTGGGAGGCCAAAGTGGGTGAATCACCTGAGGTCAGGAGTTCGAGACCAGCCTGGCCAACATGATGAAACCTCATCTCTACTAAAATACAAAAATTAGCCGGCCATGGTGGTGGTGGGCACCTGTAATCCTAGCTACTCAGGAGGCTGAGGCAGGAGACTCACTTGAACCTGGGAGGTAGAGGTTGCAGTGAGCCGAGATTGCACCACTGCACTCCAGCCTGGGCGATAGAGTGAGATTCAGTCTCAAAACAAACAAACAAATAAATAAATAAACAAAATGCTAGAAAATACCAAAATGTCTAATGATATTTTGACTAGCTAAATGAATGATGATACATGCATTCCATAACATAATATGCAACAACACAGAAGAATGTTTCACCATAGGGACAAAGTTAAGTTAAAAGACAGCTACAAATCATTAAGATCAGAACAAATTTTGCTAGCTATTTGCATGGTGTGTCTTTTTATCTTTACTTCCAAACTTTCTGTGTCCTTATCATTAAAGTGTATCTCTTGCAAGCAGCAAATAGTTGGTGTCATGTACTGTTTTAATTATATTGAGAAATACACAAACTGGAATGCATTCTTAGAGCTGCCAGTATGCACCAGTATAGTCACAGAGGGTGCTAAAATATTTAAAACATTTTATATTAAATGATAAACAGTCACTTCCCTAGCCACTCCCCAGCCGGCCTAACTCCCCTGCCACCCAGGACTCCCCAGATCTTCCCATGGTCTAGAATCAAACGGGTCAACACCCAGAACAGCAAAAGCCAGCCTCCTAGACTCTAGTTCACCCAGCTTGGTCAGTGCCCATGCTGAAGCTGCTATTAAATACTCTATCATTCCTGTGTGTAGGATGTGCACATGTACACGTGAACCCAGAAGAAAAAAACAGAAGGCCATATATTCCTGTACTGGATGTTGATCTATTAGTTTCAGAACCATAAGAAGGTCTGGGAAGTCTTGGAGAGGGGTGAGGTAGCTGGGAAATTAGGAGAGCTGGGAAGTGACTCAAGGAAGTGACCAAACACACTGTTTGTCTCAGTACTGAAATTGTTTTTATTAACTGTCTGGGGTATCAGTTACTCCACATACGAAGTAGTTTTATTTAATTACCATTATTTAATTACTCACATATCAGTAGCCTTATTAACTACTTTGTGTGTTTTCATACTTACCCCTTTTTTACAGTGAAAATGCCTTATCAAAAAACAACACTACATGTTAAATTAAGAAATACAGAGTTTAGTGAATCCCTGAATAGATCGTTTTTCATTCCCTATGCCCCCCAGTCAGCCTCTGGCCCATGCCTGGCCTCCATCTGGAATACCAAAGCCACTTAAGCAGCCACATTCCTCAGAATCAAGCAGCGTCTGATCTTGATATCAATACCCAGATTTTCGTTCTTGACAGCCAGTGCAGCTTGGGAGGAAGGGTGTCAGACAGCAACATCGGTGCATGCTTTAGGAATGCCAGGCAGGCAGAAAGGACAAATCTGGAGGCTCCTTAGTCCTGCTCACTGAGTGATTCTTCCACTGTTTCTGGGAGTACACATTGCCTTAGCTTCTTTTGGAAAGCATTTCAACCTTGTGCATCGAAACCTTCAAGGCACATACCTTCGGTCCAGCATTTAACCTACAAACCTGCTCACACACATAACAAAAAGATGTCCGTACAAGTATGCTCCCTAAAATGTTTTTGTAAATAGCACACATATGGGAAAGAAATCCTACATCTATTAATGTACGGGAAATCCACTACAGCTGCTAAAAACACAAGGGAAAGCTACATGTGCTGATATGGAAAGAGATCCAAAATGCATTGATGATTTTTTTTTAATCTGCAGAACACATATACTATGGTTTCATTTTTTAAAAAAGAAAAGAAAAGAAAGGAAAAGAAAATATCTGTCTCTACAAATATAACATCTCTGGAAAGGTTCGTGAGAAGCTGTTAGCAGTGAGAACTTACAGGAACAGGAGAGGGAGACCAGGGAGACTGGCTGGGGCTCTTTTTCTTTGCACTTTACAGCTTTTCGTAGTGTTTTAGCTTTTTGTTATGAGTAACAATAATTTTTTAAATCTGCTTCCTGACGTTTTAGGCCAGGCCTAGGCAAAACAACAGCTACAGCCCACTGAGCCAGGCAAGTGGGTAATTTACGTGTCAGGGGACTTGCCCACGGAATGACTTCCATCCTAGCAGTCAAGGTCACCTCAGGGCAGGGCCTCTCAAACTTTTCCACAGAAGTACCCCCGATGACAAAATAGAACAAACATGTAACCTCAGGGAATGCTGGCAATTGGCCCAAATCTCGGCTGCAAACAAAATTTCTTTAGTGTTCAGACCATCTTAGAAATTCAGGCAAATTTCAAATTTTTACTCGATAATAGAGTCATATTTAACTTATTGTACAAAAAAAATTTTCTCTTCAAATCTTACTGATGTCTGAACATTATGTTGGTAAATCCCTCAATCCTATTTCACACATTAATATGCTGGATAAAACTTAACAAGAAAAAATATTTATTCGTGGGCTCCAAGGCGTGAAAAGTGAAAGTGATGATAAGAGCTCTAGATGAGGGACTTACGGAAAAGTAGGACTTGACATAGGCTGGAAGGTGCAGATTTAATGCCCACATGGGAAATGAGCCTGGGCAGAATCTAGTGTGTGCACAGTCAGAGCTGTGCCAAAGAGCAAAAATTCATAGGATTTTAGGTTTCATGAACTGCTGCTTCTAACTCAAAATAGGCAACAAGGATAAGAAAAATTCTACTCGCCGGTATGAGAAGTCACAAGGAAGCTTGCCATCCACTTGGAAGTTGGGGAAGAAAAAGAGATAAATACTAGAAATCGGAATCCAGGCCAGCACTGTTGGGATGGTGACTTACCACTACCTGCCTAGCACAATGGCCTCAGCCACAAATCAGTTCAGAACTCAAGAAATCCACAAAGACCATGGTAGAGAAAAATGCAAACCTATTCTGTAGAGGTGATTCACAAACCCAGGGAATAGGGCCTTACCATGAAAATATGAGCCACACTAAAGATAAGCAGAAATAACAAACTGCATGAGGAAATGAATCACCATGAGGGAAAACCACAAATGCAGCAAGTAGGAATAATTGCATATCAAGAACCAAAGATAATAGGACAATATGTTTACATTTAATTTAACAAGTTGTAATATGTTTAAATAGATAAAGGAAGAAATTTAATATGTTTAAACAGATAAACGAAGATTTTTAATATGTTTAAAACAGATAAAGGAAGAAACATAAACAGAATGGAAATAAAACAGGCATATCATCAAAGGACCAAACAGAAGTCTGAGAAAGAAAACATATATATTTTCTACAGGAAAGTGCAACTGACATACTGAATAGGATATCTGCCATAAATGAGGACAGTATTAGGAAACTGGAAGATGTATGGGTGCAGTGGCTCATGCCTGTAATCTCAGCCCTTTGGGAGGTGGCGGCCAGAGGATTGCCCGAAGTTAAGAGTTTGAGACCAGCCTCGCCAATATGGTGAAACCCCATCTCTACTAAAAATACAAAAATTAGCCAGGCATGGTGGTGTGTGCCTATAATTCCAGCTATTAGGGAGGCTGAGACACAAGAATCACTTGAACCCAGGAGGTAGAAGTTGCAGTGAACTGAGGTTGAGCCACTGCACTCCAGCCTGGGCAACTAAGAGAGACTCTGTCTCAAAAAAAAAAAAAAAAAAAAAGGAAACCTAGAAGATTAGACAAAATTATCCAACATGCCTCAAAAACTAAAGACATGGAAAATATGAGAAAGAAGAAACATGAACATTTAAAAGAATAGAACCAACATATGTCTATGAGGAGGTCCAATACAGAAAAGAAATTGAGAGATATTCAAAGAGGTAATGGCTGAGAACTCTTGAATACTGAAGTAAGATATGAACCCTCAGTTTAAAAAGCATACCAAAACCTCAGAAGGGTAATTAAAATAACTACATGCAGAAATACATCACAGGAAACTACAGAATACCACAGGCAAAGAGAGAGATAAATTAAAGCTGAACAAGGCAAGTGTTAAAACATTAACAAGGTTGAAGCAATTTATATAATAATAAGAAAAAAAAAAAAGAGACCATCTTGTCAAGTGACCACTAAACAAACCTTGAAATTTTCAAAAAACAAAAATAGAACAAAACTTTCTTTAATGACAATGTAGAAATAACATCAAAAATTAAAAAACAAAAAGCCATTGCTATGTGAGTACTCTTTTAAACAATTTTAAGTACTCTTTTAAACAACTGCTGCTCTTTTAAACACTACTGCACTCCAGCCTAGGTGACAAAGTGAAACTCTGTCTCAAAAAAAAAGATGATAAAACAGAAGACTAAAGAACTAATTTATAAAATGCAATTGATATAATGCAAAAGCTGTTTCATTGAAAAACAAAATAATAATCCAATATATAAACTTTTGGCTAACAAAATCAAGAAGAAGGAAGAAAGAGTAAATACATAAAACGAGTTTAAATAAACTCAGAGAACGAGAGAAATTATGGAAATTAAATAAATTATATAAAATTACTTTTTCAATGTAATAAAAATAAATTTTCAAATATATTGATAAAAAGAACAATGTTCTAGAATTGAGCTGTTCAATACAGTAGCCACTAGCCAAATGTGAAAATTGAACACTTAAAATATAATTAGTCTAAACTGAGATGTGTTGTAAACACAAAATGCGCACTGAATTTTGAAGATTTATGAAGCAAAACAGAATTTTTCATTAAAAATTTCAATTGATTACATGTTGAAATTATAATATGTTAGATATATTTGGTTAAATAAAATATTATTTAAAATAATTTTGCCTGCTTTTTAAAAATGTTTAAAATATAGCTACCAGAAAAATGTTAAATTATACAGATGGTCCTTAACTTACAATGGTATGAAAGCAATGCACATTCAATAGATACAATGTTTTGAGTATACCCATACAACCATTCTGTTTTTCACTTTCAGTACAGTATTCAATAAATTACATAAGGTATTTAACACTTTATTATAAAATAGGCTTTGTATTAGATGATTTCATTCAACTGTTGGCTAATGTTAGTGTTCTGAGCATGTTTAATGTAGACTAAGCTAAGTTATAATGTTCAGTAGGTCAGGTACATTAAACTCATTTTGACTTATTATATTTTCCATTTACAATGGCGTTAGCATAAGTTGCCTCTGTTTATATAGCTTGTCTTATATTTATGTTGTATAATATAGATATATAATATACAATTTATACTGTACGGTACTATAAAAAATACATATATATTTCTCCAGAAGAAAGAGAATATCTAATAAACTAACATCCATAGAGGAACAAAGACATTTGCCCAAAAGCTTCTCCCTGCCACCCTCTGCCAATAAAAGCTCCAAACCAAGTTCATTTCTCATTAAACAGCAGTAGTTTCAATGGTATTTAAACTGTGCCAGAGCATTTTTAAGAGAAAAATGTACAAATGCTCTTTCTGAAATAACCACAATTCCAAAGCCTAACAAGGATTGCACACAAAAACTCATAAATTAATTTCACTTACGGATACTGAATCAAGAAACAAATGACCAAATAACAGCAAATACTAAATATAAGAGATGAATAAACAGGGTACTTGGCCTTCTTGTACTCAACTCTACTTGTGGAATACAGTAAGTCAAAAAGATCAACAATCTGTAACAACAACCAGGTAAATGAGAAATAATCGTATTCTAAAGACAGTAGAGAATCACAGAAACAACAAGGACCAGATAAAGAAAAAATCCAGAAGAGGAAGAGCTCACCTAGATCAGCTGAAAATCACCAGTTGGATATAGGCTAATAATCAGCTTCTCTCAAACAGAGGAACATGGGAAGAGAAGCCAGCAAAGCTTGTGGTTAGCGCAATAGGTTAGAAATTACAAGAGCCGAAAACATAAAGCAATATTTTCCCATGAGACATTTGCTAAATTCTGGGGTGTCCAGAGGGGAACAGGGTCAGAAAGACAGAGTGAAATATTCTTGTCTTATAGGTGTTTGGGAAACAAAGCCTCATCAGGAGAGGTCTGCCAAACAGATGACCAGCCTTCCCCTAAAAACATTTGCCAAATTTTAACCTTCTTGGGATGATTGCTTAGCTCAAAACCTCCAAAAGGCAGGACTTTCTGGGCAAATCAGGGGTGAAAATCATCTACTAAAGCAGAATCCAGCCTCAAGCCCGCTCAGTCCCTGATTGCGTTGAAACAATCCTCTTTTCACCTTATCTGCCTAAAAGAAGGAAAAGGCAACCCTCACTGGTAGAGGTATCATCTGCAGACTTTATGATTCTGAAAAAATATGAAAAATGGGCCAGGCACAGTTGCTCACACCTGTAATCCCAGCACTTTAAGAGGCTGAGGTGAGCAGATTACCTTAGGTCAGGAGTTTGAGACCAGCCTGGACAATGCGGTGAAACACCATTTCTACTAAAAATACAAAAATTAACCAGGTGTGGTGGCAGGCACTTGTAGTTCCAGCTACTCAGGAGGCTGAGGCAGGAGAACTGCTTGAACCTGGGAGGCAGAGGTTGCAGTGAGCCGACATCAGGCCATTGCATTCAGCCTGGGTAATACAAGCAAAACTCCATCTCAAAAAATATATCTATCTATACAAAATGTGTTTAAAAAAAAAACAATTAGAACTCATAAGTTTAACAATTAGAATATAATCAAGTGGACTTTCCACAATCAAAAATACAATGACTGAAATTCAGAACTTGTTTTTTTTAAAGAAAACTATATACAGCAAAAGATAAGATTAGTAAACTCAAAAACAATATAAAGCACAGACAGAAAAACGAATGGAAATAAAATAAAACATAAGTGAAATTTGGGACACAGTCAAAAGATCTTATATATGCATAATTGGAGTCAAGAAAGAGAAGACAGAGAGGTAGGGCAGAGCAATATTTGAAGAGATAATAGCCAAGAACTTTCTAACACTGATGAAAGATGTCAACCCTTGATCCAGAGATTCAGTGAACCACAGGGAAGACAAATAAAAAGAAAATCACGCCAAGACATATCTAAGGTAAACAGCTGAAGACCAAAGATGAAAAAGAAAACCTAAAGGCAGCTAGAAGAAAAAAGTAGGCCAGGCATAGTGGCTCACATCTGAAATCCCAGCCTTTGGGAGAATGAGGTAGAAGGACTACCTAAGTCTAGAATTCAAGACCAGCCTGAGCAACTGATATGGCTTGTCTGTGTCCCCACCCAAATCTCACTTTGAATTGAAATAATCCCCATGTCAAGGGCAGGGCCACATGGAGATAACTGAGTCATGAAGGCAGTTTTCCCCATGCTATTCTTGTGGTAGTGATTAAGTCTCATGATATCTGATGGCTTTATAAATGGGAGGTCCCCTCCACAACCTCTCTTCCCTGCTGCCACATAAGATGTGCCTTTGCTCCTCATTCAGCTTCTGCCTTGATTGTGAGGTCTCCCCAGCCATGTGGAACTGTGAGTTAATTAAACCTCTTTCCTTTATAAATTACCCAGTCTCTGGTATGTCTTTATTAGCCTTGTGAGAACAGACTAATGCACTAACATAGCAAGACCCCATCTATTAAAAAAAAAAAAAAAAAAAAAAAAAATGTTGTGGTCCCAGCTACACAGGAGGTTGAAATGAGAGGACTGCTTGAAACCATGAGGTTGAGGCTGTAGTGAGCCATGATTGTACCACTGCACTCTAGCCTGGGTGACAGAGCAAGACCTTGTCTCAAAAAAAAAAAAAAAAAAAAAAAAGTATATTAACTTGAAGATAGCCATAGTTAAGACTGATGGTTGACTTTTTCAACAGAAAATATTAGCCAGAAGACAATGGAATTATATCTTTACAGTATTAAAGTAAAATATCAAGTTAGGATGCTATATCCAGCTAAAGGTTCTTTAGATCTGAAGGCAAAATAAAGATAAATGCAGCAGGGGGAAACGCTGAGAAAACTCATCCTCAGTGGAGAAGCACTAAATGAAATACTATAGAACATTTTTTCTCAAGCTGAAGAAAAGTGTTTCCAGATAGAAGCACAGAACTTGAGGAAGGAAGACATAGCACTGAAAAGAATAAATATGTAGGAAAAGATTAAAAAATATTTTCTGTTTGAAGCAAAAAAGATAATAATGTCTTACAAACTTTATGACACATGTCAAGATAAAATTATACAACAACAATATCCCAAGTGCATCAGTCTGTTCTCCAACTGCTTTAAAGAAATACGTAAGACTGGGTTATTTATAAAGAAAAGAGATTTAATTGGCTCATGGTTCTGCAGGCTATATGGGAAGTGTGACAGCATCAGCTTCTGGGGAGACCTCAAGAAATTTACAATCATGGCAGATAGTGAAGGGGGAGCAGACACATCTTACGTAGCCACAGCAGGAGGAAGAGAGAGAGGGTGAAGGTGTCACACACTTTTAAATAACAAAATCTGCTAAGAACTCACTCACTATAGTACCAAGAGGGGATGGTGCTAAACCATTCATGAGAACTCCACCGCCATGATCCAATCACCTCCCACCAGGCCTCACCTTCAACACTAGGAATTACAATTCAACATGAGATTCCGGCAGGGTCACCAAGTGTGGGAAGGAGTAACAGACTTAAGGATACATAAAGAAATCTTTAGGGCAATCACACAAAGTACAATTAAAAAGCTAATAAATAAGAACATAGAATAGAAAGATACCTGATTAATCCTCAACCATGATTTGTTCTTCCTTTCGTTTTGTTGATTTCTATTTTGAATGATGTTATTAGATGCATGTAAGTTTCAGTTTTTAGGTATTCATGTTAAATTGATCATTTTATTATAAGAAAGTGTCTCTTTTTCTCTCTAGTAATACTTCTTGCGCTAATCTTTAGTTTTCTGATATTAACACAGCCACACCAAGTTTATTTGGGTCAGTATTGCATGGTACAACTTTTTTCATCCTTTCGTTTTCATCCTAACTTTATCCTTATGTTTAGTATGTATTCACTGTAATATACACATGGGTCTCAATTCTTTTCATTTAATCCAAAAACCTATTTATGTTTATTACTGACACAGTGCATTAAGTCCTACCATGTTGGTATTTATTTTCTGTTCATCGCATCTGTTCTACTCTTGTTCCTTGTTTTCTGCCTTTTTCAGGATTGATCGTGCATTTTTCTGTTCCATTTTTCTCATCTGTTAGCTTTTCATTGTACTTTTTATATGCAAATTCTGATGTATATATTACATCTATAAACACATGCATGCATATGTATAAATTTATATATTTGTATGCCTCCTATCTCTATACTCTGTATAAATTAAAGATTTCTGCACTTTTATAAATAAGACGTTAGCAAATATATCAGCCAATTGAATTCATCAGCAAGTGAAACAATAACATTCACCTTGACCAAATGGGCCTTATTTCAGGAAGAGAAAGATGGTTCAGTGTTTAAAAATCCAATTCAAATGATGATAATTCTAAGGAGAAAATCATGTATTCACGTCTGTACATGTGCAAACAGAACTCAACAAAATTTAACAACCCATTCTCGATTTTTCATAGTCAATAACATAGAACCCTTAAATATTGTTTGTTTGTGGTGGGGGGATGTGACTCAACCTCAAAAACAAAAAGTATGCTTAATCAAGAAATACTAAAAGCTTTTACCCTGAAGTCAGGAATGAGACAAGCATTTTCTCACTATCATGCTGTTATTCAATTTTATACTTGAGATATTAGCCAACACAATTAGAAAAAGAACAAAATCAAAAATATAAAAAATGGATAGAAGGAGGTAAAACTATCACTATTTGCAGGTGATTTGGTTTTATGCCTTCAAAAAAAAAAAAGAGGAATAAGTGAAAACAACTATGAAATCATGAAGAAACTTCAATAAAATAGTAGGATATATCAAATTAATAGAAATCAATAGCTTTTGTTTATATAATACAAACAAATTCAGTTAGACAATGTAATGAGAGAAAAGACTTCATTTAAAAAAGCAGTACCAAAGATAAAATATTTTAAAAATAGATTTAAAAGAAACATGCAAACTGACATTAAGAAACCTTTTAAACACTCGGAACAACAACAAAAAGAGTTGAATAAATTGAAATCCCTATCATGTTGTTAGATAGGAAGACTTAGCTTCATAGGGTTGTCAATTTCCCTTAACTTATAAATGTTAACATATAAATGTTATCCCAGTAAAATTCTAAACGAAGTTTTTAATCTATGCAAGGTGATTCTAAATTTTACATGGAAAAATAAGAATAGACTAGCTATATTTCTGATATAAATGAGGAATAGTTATACCATATATTAAAATATATTTTAACTCTTCAATAATTAAAACATTATGGTAGTGGCATATGACTTATCAGATGGACATATGGCACAGAATTGAAATCCTGAAAAATATTCAAATCAGGCAATGATTTTGTTTAGAATTAAGGTGGCACCTCAACTATATGGGGAAAAGACAGATTATTCAGTAAGTGATGCTGATAACCACCACTTCTGGATTTTGAATACAGACTTCGCATTTATAGTAGAATACATTCTGACTGTGTCAAAGATTTAACTGTACAAAGAAAAAACATAATACTAAAACAAAAATGGGAGAATGAGGAAGGCCTTGCTAACCACAACTCAAAATTTAGAAACAATGAAATAAATGAACAATTTCAACTGCATGAAAACCAAAAACTTTGCATAGCCAAAAGCAATTAAAAAAAAAAACCTAAGTAAAATCAGTAATAAATGACAGAATGAGAAAGATGTGTAACTCACATCACAAACAAAGGATTAATTTCCCTAGTATATAATAAGCTCCTGCCAACCGAATCAAAAGGAAAACAACCCAATAGAAAAATGGACACGGATATCGAGAATTTCAGGAAATATACATGGTTCTTAAACATGTAAAAATAGGCTCAATATCAATCACAAAAAGAAACATACAAATTAAAAGCATATATATTTTTTTAATTTATCAAATGGCAAAAATCCAAAAGTTTTAAAGCCAAGTTTGTCGGTAAGCTTTGAAACATAGGCACTCTCTCTGATACATTGCTGCTGAAAGCATAAATTGACATACCCCCTGTAGAGGGTAATTTGGCAACATCTGTCCACATTAAAGATGCATTTATCCTTTGACTCAGCAGTTCCACTTCTAGGAATTTACCTTATGCATAAACATAATTGTGTGCTGAACAAAGAATTGCAGTTATCCACAGCAGCATTGTTTGAAAGTAAAAGATTGCGAACAACTTAAATGTCCATGTACAAGGGATTGTTTGGGCACATTTTAGACAGCAAACATTAGTAAAGAAAAATGAGGAAATGGTTTATGTGCTATGATGAAAAGCTCTCTAAGATGCACTGTCAACTGAAAACAGCTAGGAACACCGCACTGTGTTTCACAAATCAAGTAGAAAGAGTCGGGAGTGGGGAAGAACATATATTCTATTTGCTTGTATGTGCAAAATCACCACAAAACTCTAGAAGGATAAAGAACAAAGTAGTAACAGTGTCTTTAGGGTGGGGGATAAGAATTGTGCAGATGGGGTTTGGGTGTGGTGGCTCATCCCTGTAATCCCAGCACTTTGGGAGGCCGAGGTGGGAAGATCACCTGAGGTCAGGTTTCAATACCAGCCTGGCTAATATGGTGAAACCCCGTCTCTACTGAAAACACAAAAATTACCCGGACGTGGTGGCCCGCGCCTATAATCCCAGCTACTGGGGAGGCTGAGGCAAGAGAACTGCTGGAACCTGGGAGGTGGAGGTTGTAGTGAGCCGGGATTGCGCTACTGCGCTCCAAC
Source organism: Saimiri boliviensis (assembly GCF_048565385.1). Classification (NCBI taxonomy): domain Eukaryota; kingdom Metazoa; phylum Chordata; class Mammalia; order Primates; family Cebidae; genus Saimiri; species Saimiri boliviensis. The sequence continues at coordinate 11,381,074 of NC_133466.1, forward strand.
CTGGGTGACAGAGCTAGACTTGGTCTCAAAAAAAAAAAAGAAAGAAAGAAAAGAAAAGAAAAAAGAATTGGTGGATGGGAAAGGACACTTTTCACTGTGTAACATCTTGTTGATTTTTTTTAAACCATACAATGCATTACTTATCCAAAAAGTTAAATAAATAAAACGTTCAGCTATGTGAAAGAAGCATAGGACAATATCCCCCTCTCCCTCTCCTTACCCGAGAGCAGCCTGGCTCCCGCAGAGCTGAGAATTGAGCACGTGAGGTTGTCTTGGTTTCACGGAGCCTGGGGTGGGCACAGCTGAGTCCCTGAAGGTGACATGACTTGCTCAGGCCTGTCCAGTGAAATCAAGGGCAGTTCCAGGGCTGGAAGCACAGGGCTGGGACATAGCCTCCGTCTTCTCCAGTGAGGAGGCAGATGCCCAGGGGCAGGACGCTTCTAGATGACCCCCAACGGAGCCCACCATTGCCGCGTTCTAGAGCGGCTGAGAGGGGCCCGAGGCCAGCCAGCCGGCTCTGCAAAGGATTCTGGGTGACGAGGAGGCACTGTGGGATTTTCTGAACTGACTTCACGTCATTTCTCTATCCCAGATCACCCTCCTCGCCTGGCCTGGTGAGAGTTGAGAGGTCTCAAGCGGGATTACAAAACTGAGAAGGGTCAGAGGCCGGGAAAGAAACTGGCCTCTCCAGCAGGAAGCAGCTGCCCCCAGGCCCTGGCTCCAGGATCTTGACCGGCCTGTTAAAGAAATGAGGCTGAGGCCTGGACGCTGGATTCCATTTTTTAATTTCCCTGGGGGGAAACATTCCATACAGCAACCAGCAGGATCATTTACTTCTTCGGGAGCCTTTTATCGTCCTGTGGCTGGAGATCCATCTGCAGCAGCCCCAGCTGTACGCTGGCTACACTGACCAGCACGTGCAGAGCTGCTCGGGGCCGCTGGCCACCTGGGCCTGGGTAGGAAAGTACTTAATTAGCCACAAAGAGCTCCCTGCCTAAGCAACTCAGAATCACTCAGTCTGTCCGCAAACAATCATTAAGTACCTACCATGATCCCAGCACAATCCTGGGGGCCCCTGGGCTTCCCAGAACTCCTCCTCACGCTTCCAGGAGCTCCACACAACGCAGCGAGTGGCACAAATAGTCTTGCATTGGTCCCTAACTGCTTTTTGCAGCTAAATTTTATTCACAGCAAGACTGTGGCCTCCTCAAAGCTATGGATCCGTGTTTTATCTCCTGATATTCAGCGAGCTCCCAGCGCAGCCGAGAACACACAGCCAGCCATGCAATAAATGCTTGTTGGTTGCCCGCCAGGATCCAAGCTAATAATGGAGTCACCTTATGTTCAGGTAAGACCCAAGGCGGAGCTTCAGCCGCGCCCTGCAGCTATCAGGAACGCTCACTGCAAAAGCTGGCCCTTCAGGTCACCTTCAAGGCCCTACGCACTCTATCTGAACCTGCCCCCCATCAGCCTCTGACCCTGTCACTCACACCCCTCCAGGGACAGTGTGGGCCTTCCTGTTCCTCCAACAGGAAAAGCCGCCCCACCGTCTCCCCTCAGACCCACTGCACTTGCTGGCTGCCGACTTCTGGAATGTTCTTCCCTTAGAAATCCATGGAGCTCATCCCCTAACCTCCCTGGCAGGTCTCCGCTCAAAGAACACCTTCTCTATGAGGCCTCCTTATCACCTTATTCTAAAGCGCCCTCCCCTCTCCCTCCCCCATTCCCCATCCCTCTTTCCTGCTTTATTTTTCACTGTATCACTTACCACGGTCTAAAAACTCTTTGATTTTTCCTATTTTATTACCTGTCTCCTCCGATCTAAGCTTCCTCAGACCAGCGCTTTTTGTGTTTTGTTCAGCTGTGCATCCCCCAGGCAAAGAACGGTGCCCGCCATTTAGTAGGTGCTCAATAAATACTTACTGAATACATGCATTGATTAATTTAGCTGGGGCTCTTTCTTGACGTTAATTGAAGTAAAACCACATAGATTTTACATTGCTTATGCACATGGATTAAAAACACTTCTCTGTATTTCTTTACAGTTTCATTGATGTCGTTCTATTTTATTTGGGTCTCACCAATGACCTTACTTGATTAGATGGGGCAGAAATGGTTATGACCTTGATTTTGCCGAGACAAAAATGAAGACTCTGAGGAGTGAGATTTCCCCAGGATCTTCAACTGGTCACTAGCAGAACCGGGGCACCCAGTTTTCAGGTCGCTATGCTGGGCTTTGTTTACTAAACCTCCGGGATTTGGACTCAACTTCCGGGCTTCAGCCTTCTGTTCCCTGGATTCTTGCTGAAGCTTTCCACTTTGCTTTAAGAAGAGCCCTGTATTTTCCCCTTTCTTTCTCCTCCCTCCTCCCAGATAGCTTGGGGCCCACGGTTCCCCACCCCTGTCCAATGCCGATGGCGGAAGAAGCCATCGCAAGTCTCATCGAGCTGAGCGCCGCGCACCAGGCTGCAGTCTACATTTTGGACTGCGTTCACCAGGTTCTTTCACATTTCCAAGGAGCAGAAACAGACTTGGATCCCCTGAAATAATAGGGAGGTTTTGCCATAATTCACACAGAGTTAAGATAGATAGGATTTCCTAACACAGCCCAACCTCGCGGAAAAGCTGCGGCCCTAGCTCCGGGGATTGGAAGATTGGAACGCAAGCTCGGGGCCCTCCCCCTTCCCTGCCTGGCTGAGTCCTGTCCTCTCTCTCGCCTCCATCCCCTCCTCCCCCCGCATTGGCAGAATGCGCCACGTGTCCCTCCTCGGTGGTCCTGGAATTTTCTGTGCGTCTCTGAATCATGGCACCGGTCTTGCTTCATTGGTTTTGACCGCTGGTCTTGGACTCCTTCGCACACCTTTGCCAACTCATCACCCTTTGCTCTCCAGGACCCACCGGCCGCTTCTAAGGGGGCACCATAGTTCATAGATGGATTGATCTAGGAAGGTGTCTCCTTTATTCTTCCCCACAATTTCTGGGTGGAAAGCCTGGTGGAGGCAGGGGGACAATTACAGGCAGGATTTATAGCTTGGGTGGGCAAGCTTGGGGGTGGAGGACTGTGGTCTCTCTCTCACACACACACTCACAAACATACACACGCGCGCGCGCGCGGAGGGAGGAGGACTGTCACCATTTGTGCCCCAGCTCCATTCCCCACTCCGGATTGATACAGGCATCGCCTGCTTTCTTTGATTTGCTTCAAGAGCTTCTGGTGCAGAGAGGTGGGAGAACAAGGGAGACCCCAACTTGTCGCAGGGCGACTCGTGGCAAAACGCCTGGACCCCGGAGCGGTTTCGCTCCGCTCTTTCCCAGCTGGTGGCCGCTCGGCGGCCCGGGGCTGCGGCATTCGGAGCGCGCGATCCAGCCAGGGGCCGCCACCGAGGGCAGCGCCGAGCGCATGGAATTTTCCACCGCTCGGCGGAGCCTGCAGGATTGCGTCTCATTGGCCGAGCGGTGTCTGTCCCCGCGTGGGTGCGGAGATGAGATTAGCCAGGGAGCCCTCCTCAGTGGGCTTTGCAGGGCTCTGATTAATCAGGTCAGCGGGGCCAGGCAGGGGAGTGGAGGGCGGGTGGGAGTCTGTTTTCTAACCCAGCTCGACTGCAGCCTTTGGACGTCCCCTCGCTGCACCGAAAGTGCGCCAGGGAGCAGGGAACAATCGACAGCAGACTCTGGAATTTACCTATTCATCGCAAAATCCCCCCAGAAACCACTGCAAAATAGGATTATCAAGCTAAACCCTGCTCCCTCCTCCACCTCCTCTTAATCTCCCCTATCTCCCGGTTAAGCCAGAGCTGAAACCAGGACCTTACTCTCTTTGGCCCTGGCATTTAACCCCTTAAACTCTCTTTCTGCAGTGACTTTCACGGATCCCAATCCCGACAGTGATTCAGGACCAAGCCAGTACTCCCCCACGCCTAGGGTGGAACAAGAAATGCAGAAGGTGGCAGGCAATTAGAACTAAGGGGAATGGACCTTACTGTGGGAGAATCAGCTGAAATGCCCACCCCGATGTTAAACTATGCACCAAGACAGAAGACGCCTGACTCAGCAGCGTGCTGGCTTAATGGAATTTATGTGTGAGCCAGTCGTGTTGATTTATGATTTAAAATAGCCCCCTTGTTTTATTTGCTCCTGGAGTGACTGCATTAGGAAGCTCCTTTCTGAGAGCTATGGTTAAATCTGCCACAAAGGCAGCCCTGGCCCTCACAAAATGTTTGATGAGTGAATGAATGCTGTTCCTGGCAGTCAAGACCCTTGAATGAAGGTAGTATGAACTCTAGCTCCTCATCAATGGCTGGATCATACACTTTTTTTTTTTTTTTTTTTTGAGATGGAGTCTTGCTCTGTTACCCAGGCTGGAGGGCAGTGGCATCATCTCAGCTCACTGCAACCTCCACCTCCGGAGGTCAATCGATTCTCATGCTTTCAGCCTCTCAAGTAGCTGGGATTACAAGCCTCCACCACCATGCCTGGCTTATTTTTCTATTTTTTATAAAGACAGGGTTTTACCATGTTGGCCAGGCTGTTCTCAAACTCCTAACCTCAGATGATCTGCCTGCCTCAGCCTCCCAAAGTGCTGGGATTACAGTCGTAAGCCAGGCCCCTCATACACTTCTCATGGGACTTTAGACAAATCGTAATTTACTTTGAGCCTCAGACTCCTTGCTTTTAAAATGAGGCTAATACATCCTCAAAAGGTAAATGGAGAATTACCCTATGAGCCAGCAATTCCACCCGTAGTCATATACCCAAAAGAATTTAAAACAAGTACCCAAAACAGATAGTTGTGCACAAACGTTCAAGGCAGAATTATCCATAAGAGCCAAAAGCGGAAACGACCCAAGCACTCATCAATGAATGAACAAAATGTGGTCCAGTGTACAATGGACTATTACCCAGCCATAAAAAAGGAGGCAAATTCTGACACTTGCTACAACATGGATGAATCTCAAAAACATACTAAATGATAAAAACAGACACAAAAGGCCACACACCATATGTGATGACATATTTTGTGATTCCATTTATATGACATACAGAACAGGTAAATCCACAGAGACAGAACACAGCTGGTGGTTGCCAGAGGCTGGGGGAAAGGAGAATAAGAAGTGACTGCTTAACGGGCATGGGGCTTTCTCTGGGGATGATGAAATGTTTTAGAACTAGATAGAGGTCATTGCACAACCTTGTGAATGTACTAAGTGCCACTGGATTGTGTACTCTTTAAAATGGTTACTTTATGTTATGTGAATTTCATCTCAATAAAAAAAAAAGTTCGAATGGGGCTAATAATAAAAAGACCTGCCCAGCCTGGCATGGTGTCATGTGCCTGTAATCCCAGCTACTGGGGAGGCTGAGGCAGGAGAATCACTTGAACCTGGGACGTAGAGGTTGCAGTGAGCCAAGATCATGCCACTGCACTCCAGCCCGGGAGACAGAACAACACTCTGTCTTAAAAATAAAATTAAATAAATTTTAAAACCTGCCCAAGGAGTAAATGTGATAATCTATAGAGAGATGTTTGAGCAACTTAAAAACCCTATTTCCTGAGTCACTCTATCTTATTTCTAGAGTGGTTCATTAAGCATCACTTTTGCAAACATAACAGCTAAAACTCAAGCAACCTGAGGCCCACCCAGCACCCACTGGAGCACCAACCAGGAACGGAACCTTGTACTGCCATGAGGTTCCTTGGCTAGGAAGCTGCAGCCACGTGGATCCATGGAAACAAGAGGCTTCCTGCTGTTCATCTAAACTCTAGGACCAGAGTCCTGCACAGCAGTCAGTCCTGCAGGCAGAAGAGCTTTGAGGCACCATGAAACCATACTTTAAAAAAAATTTTTTGAGACAGGGTCTTGCTGCGACCCAGTGAGTTCAATGGAGTGCAGTGATGCCACGCCTCACTAGGCTTAAGCAATCCTCCCACGACAGCCTTCTGAGTAGCTGGGACTACAGCTGTGCACCACCGCTGCACCGGACTCCACTGAGAACTCTGAGTGGGAAGACTGGGCGCTTCCACAAAACACAAAATACAACTTTTAAAAAAATCCAATACAGGCTTCTCAGACGGAAGAACCACAGAACTGGTGCTATGGTAGACTGCTCATGCCAAGAGCCAGGCTCCTGGGCTGGAATCTGCCCCAGCTCCACCACCTTCTACGTGGGGGACCTCAACCAGGAGTCGGTTTTCTTACGTCACAAATGGGGCTTATTGAAGCACCTACTGCACGGGGCTGCAGTCAGGGTTAAGCTCAGGAACACATGGGCCAGAAAGAGGGTAAGTGCTTAACAAATATCAGCTGGTGTTGTTGAGGAAATGGTGATGAATGAAAAGAAACAGAGTGCATTTGCTCTTTGGGGGACCTGGTGGGGTGAGGAAGACCACCATCCCCTAGAGCAGCTAACCCAGCTGGGGTGCAGCCTTGGACATCCTCTAGCTACACAGCAAGTGGCCCTGCTAACCCAGCTTGGCTTAGATCACTTAAAGTAAAGGAGCAAGGGGCTGTGAATCGTTTAAAGCAATGAAGCACTGAAGGCAGGATGTGGGAAACTCTGGGTCATGGGACAGTGACAAGTAGGAAGAGAAAAGGTCAAAGGGATATTCTGAAACCAAAGCAAGGAGCAGCTGAAAGGTACGGGAGTGGGTCAGGAGTGGGATGACTCGTATTTCAGGGGTCCCACCAGACACAGGAAGAGCCTTCTTTTGTTGAACAGTGAAAGGGGAGCTCTGAATGTTGGTTCCCTGACATGGGGGCACTTGGAAAGTCCAGCTCTCAAAGCAGAACCCACCACAGAAGCAGCTCCTTTAGAGGAAAACCACAAATGACATACACGCCACAGAGACAGGGACCCTCCACGCAGATGTCCCTGACCTGCTCGTCTAGTTCCCACCGGAACTAAAAGCCTCATCTCGAGCTGGAACCTTTCTGCAAATCAGCAAAGACTGACAGCCTTTAGCAGCTAAAGACAGGCCTGCAAGGTGCAGAACTGAATGGGAATTAGGACACTGTGGTTTTCTGTGGTGTATCAACCACCATCCTCATTGTCCTCCCACCCTTCCTGTGCCTGAAGCCTCCTAACCCACTGCCACCCCAGTGTGGGGCCCGAGGGGAGCCCCAGTTGGAAGGTCTACGATTACAGCTCCCTGCGTGGTCAACCTGTGTCCTGAAATCCAGTTGCCACCAGCCTCAGAGCAAGGAGCCCAATGAACTAGCAAGAGAGTCCCAGAGGAAGGGAGCCTTGGGACTTGGTGAAATGCATCTTAGGAGGGCCGCATACAGTGGCTCATGCCTGTAATCCAACATTTTGGGAGGCCAAGGTGGGCAGATCATCTGAGGTCAGGAGTTCTAGAGCAGCCTGGCCAACACAGTAAAACCCCATCTCTACTAAAAATACAAAATTATCTGGGCGTGGTGGCACACACCTGTAATCCCAGCTGCTCGGGAGGCTGAGGCAGGAGAATTGCTTGGGTCCGGGAGACAGAGGTTGCAGTGAACCATGATTGCACCACTGTGCTCCAGCACAGCCAACAAAGCGAGACTCTGTCTCAAAAAAAAAAAAAAAAAAAGGAAAATGCTTCTTCTGACTGTCTTCCATACACACATTTATTAGCTGTTAACAGTATGTAAATACTGGTATTCTATGAAAGACAATAGAAAAAAGGAAAGGTGTCCTCTACAAGAAATAACTTGAAACTACAGTTCTACATCATTTTTTAATGTCTATACTATTTCTTTCCCCTCCTAACAAACACACACACGCTGTCCTCTGGCCACTCCCACCGCCACTCCTCCAACACTGACGCAGGGAAAATAAGTTGGATGGCAGGAAATGCACAGTTAAATGGATTAAGATTCAGAGATCAGAGTCAGAACTGATTTCAGGTGCATCCTAATTTTTTTTTCCAGAGATGGGGTGACTTCATTTTTTCTATTGCCCGGGCTGGAGTGCAGTGGCACAATCATAGAAGTCATTGAGCCCTCTCCTGGGCTCAAGTGACCCTCCCACCTCAGCCTCTTGAGTATCTGGAACTACAGGCATGTTGCACCATGCCTGGCTAATTTTTTTTTAAATCTGGAGAAGAAGGAGGTCTCACTGCGTTGCTCAGGCTGGTCTCACTGTACTCTTGGCTTCAAGCAATTATCCCCTCTCAGCATCTATTTTTTTAATACAAGTAATATGTTTATTGTAGAAATTTTTAAAATTTCAATTATGCAGAAAACAATAGGAAAAATTTAAGCATCCCAATCTTGCCATTCAGAAACTACTATTAAATTTTTAAGTTCCAGCCGGGCACAGTGGTTCATGCTTGTAATCCCAGCACTTTGGGAGGCCAAGGCAGGCAGATCACAAGGTCAGGAGATCGAGACCATCCTGGCCAACGTGGTGAAACTAAAAATACAAAAATGAGCTGGGTGTGGTGGCATGTGCCTGTAATCCCAGCTACTCAGGACGCTGAGGCAGGAGAATCACTTGAACCTGGGAGTCGGATGTTGCACTGAGCTTAGATCATGCCACTGCACTCCAGCCTGGTGACAGAGCGAGACTCTATCTCAAAGTTCCAATTTATACACACACACACACACACACACACACACACACACACACACACAGGATCGGGAAGGAGACCCCCACCTCCCACCCTAGCTCATTTGAAGGTGAAGGTGGAGAGAGGCTGGGAGGTTGAAGCTAGGTGCATGGATGCGTGGAGCCAGATCAGACTAGCAACAAGGAAGAGAGCGTGACTGCTGGCATGGCCTCTGGTACCCAGCCTGCCCCTGAGCCACAGCTCGGCCCCATGGAAGGCTGTTTATCCTCCTGGTTCTTTGCAGAAATTGGCACAGCCCAACCCCTGGCAGGACCGAGACATGTGAGGGACAGGTGGGCATGCTGGCCAGATGGTGTCCCCTCCCAGGGCACCAGCAGGGGCTGCATTGTCCTCAGACACCTCAGTAGGCCATAGGAACCATGAAGCCAGGGAGAGAATTTGAGGGTTCATGCTCCTGCCATGTAGGAAACATCCCTAAGACCCTTCAGGAATAAGCAGAGACACAGAGGGAGAAAGTGCTGCTGTCCCGCAAGTGAAGTCCACCAGCCAGGGGAATCTGAGTCACGATCATGAATGTGACTTTATTTTTTCCAAAGACTGTTGAAGACTGGGAAAAAATATATATATAATATATATACATACATATATTTTAAGTATAAAATTGGATCATACCATAATTCAATTAGTAAGCTATTTGCTTAAGAAGATCTCATGGGCTTTTTTTTTTTTTCCCCTGTAGATTAAGAGGCAATTATATAATAATGGGTTTCAAACTGTGTTCTATAGTTTTACCAAATTCTGGAGACCTGTGAAGGCATTTCAGGGCCCCTACGGAAGGGACAGGACATTTTGCAGATGGAAGGAAGAGGTGCTGAGGCCCTACCCTCCTGTCCACCTAGAAGAGCTCTACTGTTCATTTATTTATTTATTTTTAATCACAAAACAAATGTTTTCATAGAGAAATAAGTCACAATAACAAACACATTTACAAAATAAAATAAATTCCCAAAGAGTTCTTAAATCATCAGATATTTGGTCAATATTCAGAGTAGGATCCAGAGTTCACGTTACATTTGGTTGACAAGTCTGTAAGTTTCTCTTTGTACAATCACATTTTTTGTTGTTGTTATGGCCATTTTCACAGACTTTAATGCCTTTTTTTTTTTTTTTTTTTTTCTGAGATGGAGTCTCTCTCTCTCACCCAGGCTAGAGTGCAGTGCTGCGATCCTAGCTCACTGCAGCCTCCGCCTCTCGGGTTCAAGCGACTTTTATGCCTCAGCCTCCAGAGCAGCTGGGACCACAGGCGCGTGCCACCATGCCCAGCTCATTTTTGCATTTTTAGTAGAGACAGGGTTTCAGCACCTTGGCCAGGCTGGTCTGGAAGTCCCACCTCAAGCAATCTGCCCACCTCAGCCTCCCAAAGTAAAACAGCTCTACTTATAAACAGTTCTATACACTGGGATTCTAGAAAGACTGATTATGAAAAAGGGGGAGGTGTCCTCTACTAGAAATAATTTGAAACCACAGTTCTGCATGATTTTTTAATGCTGTATAGCATTTCATTGTGTGGATAAATGATAATTTATTCATCAAGCCCCTATTTTTGGACATATAGGCTGTGTGCAAGTGAGGAGTTGTGTTCAGCTGCGAATATCAAACTCCTGAAAGACTGACCTGAACAAATCAGGATATATATAAAATAAAAATTCTAGAAGGAGGCTGTACTGACACTGGCTGTTGGGTAATGGTCATGTCCAACAGCCCATGAAGGCTCCAGAGCAGGACAAAGCGGGACAGGGGTGCCCAATTATAGGTCAGAGGACGCTGGTAACTGAGTGGATTCCCCTGAGAAAGCGTGTTCCTGCCTGGTGTCTCCCAGTGACTTCCGCTTACATCCCATCGGCCACTCTTACCTGCAAAGCGTTCAGAACATGTGGATTGCATTGCCCCCACCCAGCCACAAAACTGGGGTTCTGTTAGGAAGAAGAAAAGATTAGAAAAACAAATTTTTGTCATGAAAATCCTTTTCCCCATATCCTTGGAGCTACATCACAACCTAATTTTTTCCTTAAGATCAAGTCACAGAAAGGAAATTGTTCCTTTAAAGAGCTGTTGGCCAAAGGATATGTAATTACAACTACGTAGGAGGAATGAGTTCAAGAGATCTATCCTGCAGCATGGTGATTACAGTTCATGAAAATACACTGTATTTTTGAAAAATGCATAGAGAGTAGATATTAAGTGTTTTCACAAAGAAAAAAAGAAGAAGAAGAAAAGAAAACCTCTGTGAGGTAACTGGCTAAATTTAACCATTCCGCAATGTATAAATACTTCAAAAGATCATGTTGCATGGAAAAATACATACCGTTTTATATACTGTTTTATCTGTCAATTAAAAAAAAAAAAGCCGTGCATTTGCTCTCAGACTTCTCTAATGATTTGCCCTTTAGGAACATTGTACTAAGAAACATTGTGCCAACTTCCATTCCCACCAGCTGTCTAACAGAAAAAGTATCTATTTAACAAAAATACTGGGATAATCCTTTTATTTTGAATCTTTGCTAATTTAAGAAGGAAATTTTTATAACTTTTTTCTTAATTGTTTAAAAATATGTCCAAAATATGGAACAGTTCTGATTCAATTCACATCAGTGGGATGTGTATGCCCTGAAGTGGGGAGTCTGAAATTTTCGCAGGTATACAAATCACCTGGGATCTTATTAAAATGCAGGTTCTGATGTAGCAGGGGCTGGGGTCTGCTAAGAAGCCCATTTCTCACCAGCTCCCGGATGACACAGAGCTGCTGGCTCACAGACCACACTTTGGATAGGGAGTTCTAGATGCCGCACTGGTGCAATTTCATTATGAGACAGAGTTGGGTCTGATGGTTGAGTGAGAACAGCTCTCTTCCCTGAAGACAACCGACTTGCACACCTGAGGGTCAAGCTAACAAGCATCGTCAGAGTGGATTCAGTGTAAACCAAATCTCTCCTCACATGATACTGCAGAATGAACAAACTAGCTCTGCTCCATTCAACACAAGACTTCTGAGTGGGCTTGAAGGACCTGCAAACAGTGACGGCTGCCTTAAACAGGTTAAAGTTTCGGGAGGGGCTAAGAAAGCCAAGTACCTCCAAAGCAATGATCTAAACAAAGATGAGAGCCTGCAGGAGCCCAGGAGGCAGAAGCAATGATCCCTGACAGTGGGCACCTGGGGAAAGCGTCATGGCGTCAAGGCCTTGCAGGACCCTCTGTTACAATACTAATCTGGGTTCAGTTCCCTTTATTCTCACCCACATCAAATCCTGGCTGATGGCCCAGCTTCATCCTTCCTGACCCTAGGGATTTGAGCTGGCTGAAAAGATTCTTCCTGGCTTTTGTAAAAACTAAATCCCTGGATGAGGTTATGCCAAAGGCCTGAGAGATGAGAGGAGAAGGGGAAGGAAAGGAGGAAGAATCCGGAGCCAGGTTATATAAGGAGCAGCTATGGGGACTCAGGGGGTCTGGGGAACACCAGAGTGGGAGTTCAGGCATCCCACCCAGGCAACCTGCTCCCCACCGAGATGCCTGCATGCATTAGTCCATGCTCATGCTGCTGACACAGACATACCTGAGACTGGGTCATTTATAAAGAAAAAGACGTTTAATGGACTCACAGTTCCATGAGGCTGCGGAGACCTCACAGTCACACTGGAAAGCAAAAGGCACATCTTATATGGCGGCAGACAAGAGAGAACGAGGGCCAAGCCAAAGGGAGAACTCCTCATAAAACCATCAGATCTCCTGAGCCTTATTCACTACCACAAGGACAGTATGGGGGAACCCATGATTCAGTTATCTCCCACCAGGTCCCTCCCACAGTAAGTGGCAATTATGGGAGCTACAATTAAAGATATTTGGGTGGGGACACAGCCAAACCATATCACTAGACCCAGACCATACCACACAGACACAGCCCAGCTGCAGGGTCTGAAGGACCTAGTACCAAGGTGGTAATAGGGGTGACAGACAGGGAGGGGATGTCTGGGGGATCATTTGTTTACACTCTATACCTGGAAGTCCACTTTGTCTGATCATAAGATAGCCATTCCAGTCTTCTATGCTTAGAGTTTGCAGAATACAGCACTCTTTACCGTCGTTTTACTCTGAGCCCATCCATGTCCTTATCTTTAAAGTGTGTCTCTTTGTAAACCTTTTTGTCATAATTGGACTGGGCCATGGACTCCAGAAAAATGAACATTTATTTGGTAGAAGAGGGATGTGGAATTTACAGGGCTAAGGAAGTCCCCAAGAGTCATAAGATGAGTTTTTAACATCACTGACGTAAACTAAGTATTTTGGTTTTTTATTTCGTTTTTGTTTTTGTTTTTGTCTTTTGAGATGAAGTCTCACTCTGTCTCCCAGGCTGGAGTGCAGTGGTGTGATCTCAGCTCACTGCCACCTCCACTTCCCAGGTTCAAGCAATTCTCCTGCTTCTGCCTCCCAAAGTAGCTGGGACTACAGGCACGTACCACCATGTCGGCTAACTTTTTGTGTTTTTAGTAGAGATGGGGTTTCACCATGTTAGCCAGGATGGTCTCGATCTCCTGACCTGGTGATTCACCTGCCTCAGCTGCCCAAAGTGCTGGGATTATGGGCGTTAGCCACTGTGCCCTGCTTAAGTATCTTCTTAATCAACAGGAAACCAGGATACAGGTGAGAAAGAATTAGAGCACAGATTCCAAGTTGACATCATTGGGACAGCAGCTTCTGTGGCTCCCAGATACACTATGGGCCTAACCAGGGAACTCCTGTGAGAGCTTACCAACCACGAAGAGGGTTTGACAGAGAGAGAGAGAGAGAGAGAGAGAGAGAGAGAGAGAGTGTGTGTGTGTGTGTGCACGCACACGTGTGCATTCGCCTGCCAGGTGCCCAGGCACTGCCCATTTCCCTAACAACAGGGCGACCAACCACAAAACCGCTTCCCGGGGCATGAACACTCTCCTGTGACCTTTAGTCCACACCTACAAATGTCACGACACCACCCAGAATGAGAGACAGAGACCCAGAAATGCCCATAAATGTAGCTAAGAAATAGTTTCATTTCCTGAGCTCAGTCATTTTCAACCCAGCTGCACCCACCTGGGAAGATGTTTTAAGTGCCAATGCCCAGGTCACATCCCCAAGCGACTCTGCTTCTTTGATCTGATGGTGGGGCTAGGTATCTGTCTTTTTTATGGCAACTTTCAGGTAAGTCAACATTTCTAAAAGCTGTGTAAGTATATTGAATGTGCAATCAAACCCTTTTTGCATGCTAGGAATATCCCAGAGGGGACCCAAGCAGAAAGCCACCTGTTTTAAACAGTCAGGTCTGTGTTATTCTGTGGCATGACCCATGACACCGGGGCTGGCTGGCTGCTGGGGACAACGCAGATGGGATGGAATGTGACCAGGCAGTGTCAGCACCCATCAAAGGCACCAGCCCACTGGGGAATACCTCTGACACTCCTGGTCCTGAGACTGCAGGAGGGAGAGACCCAGAGCTACAGAACACCTAACACGAGTCCTGCTTGTCCCACAGGAAATAATAAGGCCTGAGTTGCCCCATGATTTGATATCTATCTCCAAGGTCAGTGTGAATGAATAGGTCTCTTTGTTTGATTTCTTCCCCCAGAGCAAAAGTTTCAATGATCTCCACACTCCTCCTCAATTCAGAGTCCATCATCCAGCATGTTTGAGCCCCTCTAGGAAAACAAGCCCCTATGTGGGTCTAATGTAAATAAAACCATTTTCATCTGAAATGGTGTTTCTTGTTCAACCCTGCTTGCAAAAGCTTACTCAACTGGCAGAGACAAAAAGCAGTGCTTTTCAAAGTACAGAAACACTTATTATCCCATTAGAGAGAAGCGGGTTAGAGAGATGCCGGTGGAAGTCAGAAGTTTCTGGCTTCAGGCAGAACTAGTGAGTTTGAAGCTCACTTTTTAAATGAAAAAAAAAAAAAATGTTTTTCTCTTCTTTGGGACTCACAGAAACTCGTTCATGGTGTGAAGCCACAAAACTAGGTCTTTTGAAAATGATTTTGTCCTAAGACAAGGAGGTTGGAAGAGGTGAGAAAGTTTTCGCTTAAGGAATGAGAGTTTTTCCTGGCCCTTTGGCCAATCTGAATCCCATCCACTCGTCCAATCCGAGATCCTCTTCCTGGATTCACTGTCTCCAGATGGGAACTTGCTAGATTTCATTCATTAAAACCAAGGCTCCCCGCTTGCAGGCACAAGTTTCCATCTGCTGCCACATCTTTGCAGTATCAGCTCAGCCTCTCCTCTTTTGGCACCAGTTTATGGCTCCTGCAGAACCAGAGGAAGGTGTGTGACAGGGGTTTTGTGCCTTGAGTGAAAAACTTACCCAAGACAAGCATGCCATTCCACATCCATTTTCTACAGACATTTCAACACAAAAATGATTGAGGCGGGAGGTGGGAACACAGGGGAGGACTGAAGCATTATGCGGGGATCTTGCGGCTGCCAGAACCCAAAATATACTTCCCTGCTGCTTATAAACAGCAGTAGAAGGTCACAGCCACCTCCATCAGAACTTTTGTCTGCTTGATAAAAGCAGTTGAAGATGTATAAGCCTGGCTTCTCCCATCTTCCATTCACTTTCAATGAACAATACTATTTAAACACGATCGGGACACATCTTCAATATTTAACAGCTTGACTATGGCCCTGGCCTGCCGGAGTGGACATTGTGAAGACCAGAGCAGATGGGGGAGAACCCTCTATTTCTTCTGAATCCTGAGATGGGGGTGGCTTTGCAAAACAGAAAGCCTTGCAAGTAAACAGACTGAGTCATCACCTGGAATAAGTGACAGCAGTCTTAACACATTTCATGACCTTGGATTTTACATCAGCTGACAAAGATAATGAGATTTCTGCCTTCTCTTATACAGACATTCTACTGGCCAGATATCCTTGTCCCACTCAACATGCAATTGCTTGCAGGATGATTTTACCCTCGAGGATCCATTCTCTGGATTCGCTCTCTCCAGGTGTAAATGTGCTAGGTTTGCTAGCACTTTGCTACAATACTTTCTGTAGCTGGAACTTCCAGTATGGAATGTGAAGAATAGAATAACAGTAGTAGCTTCTCTGCATACCCTGATACCCAGAGGCAGATTTTTCTGCCTGAAGGGGGACTTGCTATCATGATCCTGGGCACTAAGGACACTTTAAAAGTCAGCTGGCACTGCCCTCCATGGCTGGCTGCTCTGTGGACACCCTGGGGAAGAAAAAATGATTAGACCTGGACTCTGACCTTAGCCCTGAAGTTTGTGATCTGTATGTGTGTGTGTGAGCATG
The DNA here is from genome assembly GCF_048565385.1 of Saimiri boliviensis. Taxonomy (NCBI): domain Eukaryota; kingdom Metazoa; phylum Chordata; class Mammalia; order Primates; family Cebidae; genus Saimiri; species Saimiri boliviensis. The sequence goes on from NC_133466.1 coordinate 11,396,962, forward strand.
TGTGTGGCTATGTGTGCATGTACACACATGTGTGTTCATTTTCTAGGTCTTGTTCTCCCTCATCTGTCAAATAGCAATGATATCACCTGACCCATCTACTTCACAGAATTGTGTGGTAGATCAAAAAAGAAATTGATGTATTAGGGTTTGTATTAGTCCATTCTCACACTTCTATAAAGAACCACCTGAGACTGGGTAATGTATAAAGAACAGAGGTTTAATTGACTCACAGCTCTGCATGGCTTCGGAGGCCTCAGGAAACTTACAATCATGGTGGAAGGTGAAGGGGAAGCAAGACACCTTCTTCACAAGGCCACAAGGTAGCAGGAAGGAGAAGTGCAGAACGAAGGGGCAAGAGCCCCTTATAAAACCATCAGATCTCATGAGAACTCACTATCGTGAGAACAGCACAGGGGAAACCGCCCCTGTGATGCAATTACCTCCACCTGCTACCTCCCGACACATAGGGATTACAGGGATTATGGGATTTACAATTCAAGATGAGATTTGAGTGAGGACACAAAGCCTAACCATATCATGGTTCTTCCAATGAAACAGAACCATAGGATGCATATAGAGAGATCTATTAGAAGGAATTGGCTCATGGAATTACAGAGGCTGCTAAGTCCCCAGATCTGCAGGATGAGTGAGCAAGTGAAATCCAAGACAGCCTGTGATGCAGTTCCAGTCTGGGTCTGAAGGCCTGAGAACCAGGAGAGCTGATGGTATAAACGTCAATCTGAAGCCTGGCAGGTTAAAGACCTAGGAAGAGCAGATGTTTCTATTTAAGTCCAAAGGCAGGAAAAAGTTGATGTCCTAGTTGAAGCAGACAAGATTTCCTCCTACTGAGGGAGGGTTGGCCTTTTTGTTCTATTCAGGCTTTTGATGGACTGGATAATGCCTGGCCACATCAGGGAGGGCCATCTGCTTTACTCAGTCTACCAATTTGTATGTTAGTCTCACCCAAAACACCCTCACAGAACACCCACAATAACGTCTGACCAAATATCTGGGCACCCCTAGGCCCAGTCAAGTTGACACATAAATTTAACCATCACAATGGAGTCAGAGGCAGCACTGGGTACTGGACAAAACACCATTTCTGGAGGTCAACAGCCCAAGTTCAAGTTCCAGCTCTCTTACTTCCTAGTTGTGTGATCTGCAGGTTACTCGAACTCTCTGGAGCTGCCTCAGTTGCCTCATCAGTAGAATGAGGATGACAGAAGAGCCCGTGTCTGACACACAGCATGCACCAACACATTGGCTGTTTTGGATGGGAAAAGTACTTTTCAATGGTTCCATTTGCCTGTTGCATTTAATGTACATCATTATTTTAGACAAAAGGGTCTGTCAGACACAGAAAATACATAGGAATAAAAGAGGAGGCATTACTATCAACAAAGAAAGATAATAAACCAGCAAGTGATGTAGACCTCGTTTATACAACTTTACCCTTAAGTTAGTAGACCAAGCTCTGTGGGCCTTGGAGAGACGTCAGATCTGCTAGACTGCATGGCTCGGCTCCTCAACATGAAACTCCTCCTTTATTCTCCCGGGGGCCCGTGGATGCATATTTGCCTTGGAACCTAACGATGGGATGGCTGTGGCCCTTGCAGAGCATGGGGTATGTTTCACATTATGTGCATGAGTGCTAGAGGATAGTGAAACCTAATGCATTTGGGACCTGACACTATCATCCACCAAAAAAGCAAAATATTTTCCCATCTAGAATCAAAGTAGAAAACCACTCTCACAGTTGGTTTGGGTTTTAAAGGCACAGCAATGGTTGAAAAATGGCCTGTGGGTCCAGACAAGGCTTGAGCCAACCCAGCAGGTCATTACAGTGCTGTTTCCCCTTCCAAAGTCCTGCTGCAGCACGTGGGCGGTGTTAGCATCTCTCTGGCAGCTGAAATGGACCCAGAGAAGGGAATCATGGTTACAGGAGACCTAGATGGTACAGCAAGAAATGCACAGGCTGGGCTGGCCAGACTAGACTGCTGGGGGCCAGCGTACAGCTCTCTCAGAGTGTGAGATATTTGGGGTTTGGCAAACCCAAAGAAGCCGGCTGCCAAGTCCCACAGCTCCCTCTCCCCCTGCTGTATTTCAAAGGAAATTAAATCCACATGTTTCTGATTTGCTGACACTTCAGGCTCATCCAAAGGTGGTTTTGCAAGAGTGGTTTGGACACGAGGAGCCCAGAGAAACCCTAATTATTATTGTTATTTTTCATTTTGAAATGCAGACCTGTACACTTACATAATCCATGCCATGTCTACAAAATCAGACCCCAGTTTTGCCTTACCAAAACTTTTTGTCTCGGGCCCACTGGTGACAGGTCACTGAAGTCAACTAGAGAAGAGAAACGATGACTTTACATCCAACCTAAAAATCCACCTTGAAAATAGCACCTGAGAAATGCCAATGCTGGCATTCAAAAGCAAAAGCACTGTATGGGTTGGGTCTATGGATCTCATAATTTCCTTAGACTCTAGACCAAGGGGTAAAAACCTAAATTCAAGATGGTGGTGTCTGAGGTGCAAGGATGTGGAGCTCAGAACCTCAAGAGGAAGGAGGCTTCACAAAAGTGTTCTCTAGAATGTTCTAAAATGTCTGGCCATATCTGTGAATGAAACTTACAACAAGCTGCAACCAAAATTCTGCTTCAGGGACATAGAATCTCATTACACATTTAGAAATAATTTAGCACTTTTGGATGTGACCTGTGACCTCTCCAAGCTCAGCCACATGCAAACAATTGACCCTCAAGGAGGTCAGGGACCAAAGAGCCCCCGTCTTCTGACCCCAGGGGTGAACATTTTCCATCCCTCCTATCCTCTCCCATTTACGGCTTTTCCCAGGCTTCCCTTCAAGGGGCCTCCTCTCCTGCTGTGAGTGAAGCGGTGGCTCTGTCCTGGTACACAGCAGTGTGCTCGACATGCATGATAAACGAGCAGTGAAGACTGAGAGAAAGAACTGGGAAACAATCTCCCCCAGTCACTCCCTGCTCTTGGGTTGGAATTTTCAAGCTGCCGCTCCCCTGGTCCTCAAACCTTCACATTTATTCCTCATTTTTCCTGCATCTCTAAAATCCAGGTAGCAGCCCAGCATTGTGGCTCACCTATAATCCCAGCACTTTTCGGAGGCTGAGGTGGGTGGATCCCTTGAGCCCAGGAGTTTGAGACCAGCCAGGGCAACACGGTGAAACCCCATCTGTACAAAAAATACAAAAATTAGCCTGGCATAGTGGTGTGTGCCTGTGGGTCCAGCTACTTGGGAGGCTGAGATAGGAGGATCACTTGAGCCTGTGGAGGTCAGGCTGCAGGGAGTCATGATTGCACCATTGCACTCCAGCCTGGGTGACAGAATGAGATCCTGTTTTAAAATGATAATGAAATAAAATAAAATAAAATGCAGGTGGCCCTTGCTTCTCAGGTCTCAGCTGAGACGTCCCATCCTGAAGAGGCTTTCTTTTCAGCCCAGCTTGGGATACCCATCCCCCACCCATAGACAGCTTCCCTCCCTCCCAGGTGTTTGTACATAGATACATGTTCATGTTTAGCTAATGAAGTACAGGGTCACCTGCACAGGCTGCCTGCCCACCGGACTGCTGGCCCCTTGAGGCCAGGAACCAGGGCCATCTCCGTCACCCTCTTTTCAGCACTTGGCACCGGGGAGGTAGGAAATTGGTACTGGTCCTCTCGCCGGCTTTGTTCCCTAACCCTGCAGCCAGCCTTCGCCACCAAGAAGGCTCAGTTCTGTGAACCAAGAGTCGTTAGAGTCTTATCAGATGCTCTGAGACTAGTACCCGCGTGAGTTAGTTTGCTAGGGCCGCCGTGACAAAGTGCCAAGGGCAGGACAACTTAAACAACAGAGATTTGTCGTTGAACAGTTCTGGAGGCCAGATGTCTGAGATTAAGGTGCTGGCAGGGCTGGTTCTGAGGGCTCTGGGAGAGAATCTGTTCCAGGCCCCTCCCTTAACTTCTGGGGGTCGCCGGCAATCCTCGGATTCCTTGGCCTCTAGAAACATTGTCCCAGTCTCTGCCTTCACCTTCATATGGTGCCCTCCCTGTGACTGTGCCCAAAATTCCCCATTTTTAAAAACCACCAGTCATCCTGGATTGGGGCTCACCCTCGTGGCCTCATCTTAACTGGATCATCTGCAAAGACCCTATTTCCAAATAAGGTCACGTTCACAGACACTGGGGGCCAGGACTTCAAAATCTTTTAAAACAACTTAAAATTGGCATTGAAATACAATAACCATTTAATTTATTGTCCAAACTGGAACATTTTTTTGAGACTAAAAGAGAGTGCTACTGATAATTTTGCAGGGAAAACAGGGGCCGCCCAGTCTGGGCCACATGGCAACCCTCTGTAGCTAAGCTCATTTCTCAGCCCTTCCCATGCAGGGATGTGGTTTTACCTTTGCTGCAAATCCCTCTGTTTGTGTTCCCCAGCAGGTGCAGTGTGTTTGATACACAGTCGCAGCGAAACCAAGGGCTTAGCTGTATTCCGGCTATAGTTAATTCGCTGTTTCCAGTTATCAAATGCAAGCCCAATCTTAGCAATTAACGTGGCCAGATCAAATCAGGTTCTCTTTACACCTGTTCCCCTGCTTAATTAAGTTCTCGTTTTCTTGGGGGGACTCAAGGCACTGAGAACCATTAGCTCAAGCCTGGATTAGAAGGACAGCATCAGACCCCCAGACATCACCGTCATGCACCGGCGATGTCCCCTGAGACAGCTCCAGCCCTTGCGTCTAGAAATTTGTCTTGACAACTGTGATGCCCCCAGCAGGGCTGAGAGAACAATCTCCTTTTTCGTGAGAGACTGCCTTTCACGTCCTCCCAAGGGAAGGACGTGTTCCCTGCGGTGCCCCTCTCCGAGGTAATTGTTGGACAGGAGTCAGCCAGTTAAGCCTGCCCACCTAATTAACGGAGTCTGTTATGATTTATCAAAATAATGAGATAGGGAACAAAGACACTGCTTCACCCCCCACCCCACCCACCTGATACATTGGCCTCTTTTTTTTCCTGTTGGAAGATGACCCAATATTAATGAGAACTGAGTCACTTATTGCTGGGGTGCAAATAGAGAGATAAATGACATCAGTAATTAAGTCTCAAGCCCTCTTTGGTATCATGGAGCCATTTGTCAGGCAATATTATTCAATTAATTAATTCCATTAGGGCTACCACACCTCTCCAACCCAGCCATTCAGCTGTCAGCTCTGATCATTTGTAGGATACAAAAATAGAATGGTTAATAAATGCCTCATGAAACCAAAAAGAAAGCATTTTCTCCATCACAAGAAAGCTAACTAGAAGTGTGTGATTTGTGAATGTGTAAAGTGCTCACAGCCAGCTGCAAACCTCTTCCCATCATGGACTGAAATGTATCTGGTTATTCCTTAGTTCAACTCTCTAGGAAGAAAAAAGGGGTTGGTCCAGCTCGTCTTCTTATGCCCTGTGAGTGACCAGGGTGAAGAACGGAGTCAGGTGACACGAAATGAAACTGTGTTAAGGGACAAGGACAGGCCAACACAATGGGAGGGAAGGTTTCCAGAATGGCAGCTCCCAGCCTGTGTGCTCCATGGGGGTCTGCCTGCTTTCCCGTCTTGTCACGTGTCCAGGAGAATCCTAACCTCTGTCTAGGCCCATCCACCTCTCATCGCTCACAACCCATGTTAGTTATGTTAGCTCGTAAACAAGTACACCTGCGTTCTCTCCGATTCCATTACTCTTTCTGCTGTCCTGTTCGACCCTTGCCAGTTGGTCTCAGAATTCTTTACCTCCCTCCTAGTGGAAAATCTGCCTTCAGAAAAAAGAAAGGTAACAGTCCAGAACCACATTTAAGGAAAGTCTGCCTAAATGAATATCATGATATTCTAGAGAAAGGCCAGATACTCCTTAGGAATCTTGACATATCCCAACTTACCACTTTATCCATCTCCAAATCGACCTTTTCCTTTGACCAGCAATATTGGCATACATAAAACACTATCTCCGTGTTTCATTTACTGTTCTGTTCTGCTTTGATTAAGTACTAATATGCCAGGAGCAGTGGGATCTGCTCATTTTCATTGTGATGCAGCAATATTTCAGCCAAGTTTGGAATTACATGTGCCTCTATGTGCTGGTATAAAAAGCAATCTACCATTCTGAGGAAAACAGCTTCTATTCCAAACAGCTGACTTCCAAAGTCCAGAACATAATCTATTTGTAAGCTGGGTGGCTGCCTACACAGTTCCAGCCCTTTTTCCTCACCTCCCAGCTAATCAAGTAATCTTTTGTTTCCTGAGCCCATTCTGTGGACAGGAATGTAAATCAATCAACAGTGAAGGCCCCCAAAGCCTGCAAGCCAGGATGAGCAGGAACAGGCCAAGAGTAATGGTTCTCAAACTTCAGCCAGCATCAGAGTTGCCTGGAAGATCTGTCACGACAGATTGCCAAAGAATTGGGGTGCAACCCTAAAACTGGCGTTTCTAACCTTCCTCCTAGTGGGAAATTTGCCTTCAGAAAACAAAGGCCCAATCCAGCGAAGAACCACTGGCCTAGAGTATATGGGACAGAGGTACGGGGAGGTAACTAGATGTTCAAAATCCTTAGCAGCCAGCCACATAACCTAGCTGGTCCAAAACCCACCCTCCCCTGGGATGGCTCATGATGGAATAAACAGCCCTCCTTGGTCTCCTCTGCCTTAATCTGTAGGCAGAGATGACACCCTAGCCTGAGATGAACAATTGCCTTGGAATAGGTCAGCATCACATGCCATTTTATAATTAGATCTACAAACGGCACAGAGGACTCACAAGATTTGGGGATTTCTGGATGTTGGTGAAAATATTTTGTTTTGTTTGCTGCTTCTTATTGATTTCACACATACCCAAAGACACTCTACGGGTTTAACAAGGATGGGGCCTCTTCTCCAACTGCGCTTCAAGGAAGACTCAGATTCTCATCCATCTCTTAGAGATGGATAGGGACATGATGGTTTTAATTCTGTGCACCATGATTGCAAGGGCCATTTGGTCCAGCATTTCCCAAACTTCTCTTGAGTCCCATTCACAGAGATATGCAATCCAATCAATCCCTTAGCAATGTGTGTTCATGTCTTCATGTTGGTGTGTATTTATTTTAGTGTCTTCCCCTCAGAAGGCACAGTCTGCAACAAGGGCTTTGTAAAGGAAGGTTGGTTGGGAGAGTGATCTCAGCAGACGGGAGTCAGGGACTGAGGGTGTGAAGCAGGGAAGGTGGGAGAGAAGGTGATGACATGACCCATCTCATCTTCTGGGAGGATCCTCTGAGAAGCCATGTGGAATGCACCTCAGAATTTCCAGCCCACGGGAAGGAAAAAAGGGGCACTAATTTATAGACTCCTAACCCTTTTTGGCCAAGGGTTGCCTCATAGAGTGTTGACTCTCTTACACTTCCAGGTTGCACAAGTCTCAATATCAGAATACTGTCTCAGAGAGGCCCAGAGCAGAAGTGGAGACACATGGTGCAGCTGAAACAAGCCCCCTTCTGGGTTACACCTGCACAAAGCTGGCTGCCCCAGCAACGGACGGTATGCAAGATGGGTCAGAAGGTGAGAGATACACACAGAAGATGTCCAGTGTAGTGTGCATGCAAAAGTAGAAACTGATAGTCCAAATATTTTCTATTTCATCAACATAAATTTCATGTTGGCTATAATCTTTAATAATATCAATATATCTTAAATTTTAATCAAACGTGAAGGTTTCAAGAGTGTGTGGCTAAAACTCGTAAACCTTCCAAAGTGCCTACATGCCTCATTTCTGGAACCTTCTACCATTTCTGTGTCCATAAGATGTAGAAAATAGTGACTACACAATAAATTGTATGATAACCATTTCAGGGCCACCAGATACAAGGAGAAAGCCAATGAAAGAGTTATTTTGTGTCAGTTGTTGGGTGCTTAGATTAAAACAAAGATTGAAATTAACTAGGAATTGGGGCATCAAAAATTGCTTTCATGACCTCATGTCTGAAATTCTTATATTTTGTGCTTAAAATACCGGCTAGCTGCTATTTGTGATCACTTCTTTACAACCATTTGTTCTGTATAAATGAAAACCGAAGTTAGACCTAATTGTCCCTGACTTTTCTTGCTATAACAATGGGTTTCTGAGGTCCAGGGGCAGACTTTGACCAAACGAAGGCCCTCTTCAGATAAGGTGAAAATTATCATGAGGCAATTTACTGAATTATTAACTGAATTTCAACATCTGTGTTGCTAATGCTTCTAGCCTTTAAAAAATGATTCATTCAGGACATAGGCCAAAGAATAGATGGCTAAGAATAAAGGCCATTTGAAACCGTACAGGGGTCAGCATCTTTGGGGACTCAGCACACAGCGAAATTGACTGAGGCCAAATCACAAGCATGCGCGATTGAGCAGCTCCCACTGCCGCGCATGCGCACATAGGCCCCACTCGGGGGCACTGGAATCGTTCTGAGATGAAGCAGGGAGGTATTTGAATACTTCGTAAAAAATGTTTTATCACTTGAAATTTCCAAAAATGTACAGAAGTACAGAAACTAGTATAAGGAGCCCTCAAATAACTCACTCAGCTCAAACAACTATTATGGCTAATCTTTAATACTTTTCTAAAAAAATTAAACAAGCATCCGTTTTGCTCCTAAAGACAGGAAACCTGGGAAGATTTTCATGACCCTCCGAGGGTTTGTGACCTGCTGTCTCTTTGGTTCACTGACCTTATTCAGTCCTCTCTTTATACAGGGGAATGCTATGCTTCTCCCATTCTCTGGCTATTTCTCATGCTCGCAGCAAATTAAGTGGACTCTGTCTATGATTTCAGCAACGGTGACATATAATCCCAGTGTTAAAGGATGGAATTTTCCAATGCAGAAGCAGCAGAAAGTGAACAGAGGAAACACTGCCATGAGCAAAGGCTCCTCAACACAGTATCTCTGTGCTACAAAGCCACCCAGCGTGTGGATGAAAAGTGAGAAAAAAAAAAAAAATCTGACAATTGAGTGATTGTTCTCTCTCTACAAGCAATCCTACTCTTTCTAACCCCTCCATGGACTGCACTGGCAGCATGCAGACATCACCTAGGTCTTCCTACAGAGGCCAGCGAGCCCGTTATTTTCCAGCAGACCAAGATTCAACACCAGGATTGCAATCATCAGAACCTTTTCCCCCCGAAACAAAGAGGGAGTTGAGGAGGGCAGCTACTCACCTTGTCTCATTTGTTCACAAAGAATCCAAAGCCAGCAACATGGATCAGCTTCTTGCTTTTTGTCCAACTACTTGCCTACAACTCTAGAAAAACAACAGAGGTCTGCCAAGAATCTGCAGTCCCTTCAATCTCAAAATAATGACTAGCCTATCCAGTGTTTCCATCCAAGGAATTGTTGGTTCCTACACAAGAAAACCCTTGTGGGGGTGAGAGTCAGGAGTCCAAGAAAGGCATGTGGTTATTTTTTGCCACTTTCTGGACCCTGTCTGTACTTTGGAAAGAAAGGGAAATCTATTTTTGACATTGGCTATTCAGCTTTCAAATAACATTAGCCATTAAAGCATATCTAATTTAAATCTGATTCAAAGTTTTGCTAAACATTAAAATGACTTTTTGGTCTCCTTCTGCTTCCTACTACCTCAGGCATACACATGGCTTCACATTCCCATTCTATTTTCTTGGCAAATACGAGCTAAAGTTTTGGAATACGTTAAGGAATTAATGTCTCCATTTCCATATGACAACTTCCATCTTTTTAAAAATAATAATAAACTAGAGTGATCAAGTGAAAAGTTTCATTTTTTTCATTCAGATTACAGTAGTTCTAAGACTGGCCACAGCATTCAATACAACTTGTCATTAAAGAAGGAATTGGTGGTCATGAGATATGAGAGAAAAATGAAACACTGCAGGACCGGGGGAGGGAGAGCATTAGGATAAACAGCTAATGCATGTGCGACTTAATACCTAGGTGATGGGTTGATAGGTACAGCAAACCACCATCGCACGCATTTACCTATAGAACACACCTGCACCCCCTGTACATGTATCGCTGAACTTAAAATTAAGTTAAATTAAATTTTAAATAAAGGAAAAGAAGGCTGGGCATGGTGGCTCATGCCAATAATCCCAGCACTTTGGGAGGTTGAGCTGGGCAGATCACCTGAGGTCAGGAGTTCTAGACCAGCCTGGCCAACATGGCAAAATCCTATCTCTACTAAAAACACAAAAATTAGCCAGGCAGGGTGATGCATGCCTGTAATATCAGCTGCTCAGGAGGCTGAGGCAGGAGAATCGCTTAAACCTGGGAGGCAGAGTCTACAGTGGGCTGAGATTGTGCCATTGCACTCCAGCTTGGGCAACAAGAATGAAACTCCATCTCAAAAAAAAAAAAAGGTGGGGGGCAAGGAGCAGTGATTCACACCTGTAATCCCAACACTTTGGGAGGCCGAGGTGGGCGGATCACAAGGTCAGGAGTTCAAGACCAGACTGTTCAACATCGTGAAACCCTGTCTCTACTAAAAAATACAAAAATTAGTTGGGCATAGTGGCTCATGCCTGTAATCCCAGCTACTTGGGAGGGTGAGGTAGGAGAATTGCTTGAACCAGGACCCGGGAGGTGGAGGTTGCACTGAGCTGAGATCACGCCACTGCACTCCAGCCTGCACTATAGAGCAAGACTCCATCTCAAAAAAAATAAAATAAAATAAAGAAAAGAAAAAAGAAAAAGATAAACAAAATGAAACACAACAGGGTCAGGGGAAAAGAATGCAAAGGACATGGTAGTTTGGGAATGTTACAGTGGGCACAGGAGTCATCACACATCGACCCTGAGACTAAAAAGGCAGGGAATGAACATGAAGTGCATGGGGACTTTGCAAAAATAAGTAAGTATCGTGGCGTCACTGACAATACCACATCTGCATCCAGCATCCAGAGTGACTTCCCATGGCCGCTCCTCGCTTGAAGAAAAAGCCAAGAATTTGCATTTCGTTGTTTTAAAGAGAAAAAACAAACAAACTTTACTTCTAATAGCCATGAAAGCATTTGCCATCCAGACTTCAGCTTGTCTTTTAGTGAAGAAACAGAGAGCCGCGCTATTTTACCAAAATGATTCCTAACATGAAAGGATGGAGTTGTTTTTGCCTTTAACTCATTTCAAAGGCAAAGAAAATTGCTCTTCTTCAAAGACTTTGGTTGGAATTGTTCATCCAAAATAAAACAAAATTAGAAAAACAAAGCAGCTTGCCCTGCCCTCATCCCTGCTTAGCAACCGCCCACCTTCTCCCAGCTGGAGCCTTCAGTGGACGCTGGGTTGTGCCACACCTGATCTTCTAGCTGTTGATGGATACTTCCTACCCCTGATAGCTACCCTGACCTATCACTGAGGGCCCTGAAGGATTTTAAGTAGGTGTTTAACGGGTGGTGTTGAGAGACTGCATTTAAGAATTATAAGGCCGGGCGCGGTGGCTCAAACCTGTAATCCCAGCACTTTGGGAGGCTGAGGCGGGTGGATCACGAGATCAAGTTTCATCCTGGTCAACATGGTGAAACCCGGTCTCTACTAAAAATACAAAAAATTAGCTGGGCATGGTGGCGCGTGCCTGTAATCCCAGCTACTCAGGAGGCTGAGGCAGGAGAATTGCCTGAACCCAGGAGGCGGAGGTTGCGGTGAGCCGAGACTGCGCCATTGCACTCCAGCCTGGGCAAGAAGAGCGGAACTCCGTCTCAAAAAAAAAAAAAAAAAAAAAAAAAAAAAAGAATTATAAGACTTTCGTTGTACTAATGAATTAATCTCTTTTTATGAAAATAAGAGAGATGGGAGTGAAAGAAAACAAAACGCACTGTGGATGGTTAAGTATCAAACTTCATTAGATGAGGAAATAGTAATAAAAATATTAAACTACAAGGAAACTGAGTTCGAATCCCCACAGGGGGTGAACTGTGCTAGTATGGCTGGGTCTCCCCCTTTACAGGACCTCATGGCCCACATCCCGTGAAACCCCTTAGTCCTGGGCAAACCCAGGGACAGGTGATCGCCCTACAGTCTGCCAGTGACTCTTAGAGACAAAAATCCAAGTGTTGGCTTAGTTCGAAATCAGAGGGCTCATCGCAAATGCTCACGTACACCCGTCCCCGCCTCACTGGGAGACTCCGTCTCAACCTCCTGTTGTGTCCTTCCTTGCACTTAAAATAACATGAACGTTGTTCTGTTCATTCCTTTAGTGTCTGTTCTCCTTACTCAGTGTGAGCTCCACGTGGGCAGGAGAGTCAGCCTGTTTCCCACTGAAGCCCTAGAACATTCCCCAGCAGACAAAGGATGTTCAAGAAACATGTCGTAAGTGCAGAACTCTCCCTCCCAAATTATAGATTTGGACAGAATTACTGTATGCTACAGGTTTTAAGAGGCACAGTTTTCACAAGCTAACACCACGGAGATCCAGATGTATCTTAATCAGTGGTATCTTTCAAAATCCAACAGCCACGTGGCAGTCATACCATTCCTGTCACCGCCCTTGCCTCTGTGTCCACTCAGCTGTAGCTGTTCACACTGTCATCACAGATCGAGATCTGTGCATTCGTTAGTTTAACCTGAGAGTTTAACTGCTATGTAGGAATCTCTCCAAAGAAACTGCACTATGATTCGGCATTGAAATAACAAGCTATTCTGCAGTCAGAAACCAAACAGTAGGATGCAAAGGTGTTGTCAGTGAACAACATTTATTGCAGAAGGAACGATTATGAGTCCATATTTTCTTGCAAAGAAACAACCAAGTGCACTAGAAACCTTGCAAAGAAGATACCCACCAGTTGGACAAGCTGTGTTACTTTCTATTGCCGAGTTACTTGATACATTGCCAGATCTCTCAGAAGAGATGAAGATTAATTCAAAAGGAATCTGATGTCATTGGTTTATATGTCATTCAGGACTGTCATTAAAGGCATCTGTCACAGTGTACTAGCAGTGTTTTTCCTCTCCTATTGGTATATAAAATAATGGCTGGTCTTAGCATTGAGGCAGCGTAGACTGGACTTGATGAAATAAGATCTTATAGCCTTTCCCAATCTTTTATTCAGGTCAATGAAACAGATGGCCCAGAGACCATCGAGGAGATTGCTGGCACATAGCAGGGTCAGTAGCGTAGCAATTCATTCGGTCTCTACAACGTTCGCAGAACCTTCTGGTGACTGAGCTCTTTGTGGGCCCCTACTCCTGATGAGGGATGAGAAAAAGGGCCTCCGACTCTAATACCAACTATAGTTTTCAAGTCTTCATGCATTTCCCACGTTGCCTTTCATGCCAGGTACTCTGTTGAGCTAGCTCAGTCCTGCCCCTCACTCTGGACTTCCACCAATGCAGATGCCCAGTTGCAAGGTCTCATTATGATCTCAGCACTGCCCACCAAGTCCTGTCATATGTTAGTGTTAGATAAATCTCAAAAACTAATTCCAATGTGTACGTCATTGACAGTTATCTACCATCTCTGGTGACAGTAGCTGCATAATTCGGGAGAAGGGATTTGGGTATCTAACTCTGTTGCTTTTGCAGGACAGAGGCAGGAGAAATGCTCAGAAACGGTGCAGGTAGAACCACACAAGACAAAAGCTGGTCAGTGGCCCAAACAGAAGCATACAGTCAGGGAAGTCATTAGAGAGAGTCCAGCCTACAATTACCAACAGTGATCACGTGCTGCATTAAACAAAATGTGTCCATTTTTCTTAAAGGTTTTAGAGCCTCTCAATACATTGTCAGATGTTGAAATCATGTCATAGTTTGTTCATTCATTTTTGTTGTTGTTGTTGCCAGTTTATTCTGCAAGGCATGGGGCACAGAAGAATGAACAAAAAGATACAACTTCTACACAGCATATAGCATAGAGCAGGGTTTTCACTTGGGGTCCACAGACCCTCCCTCCAAGTAGTTCATAATTAGAACTCAAAGGTCTCAGGAATTTGGATGGGAAGAAACGACAACATTGTCTTCACTAAGCTCTCACTCCTAGAAATCATTGATTTCTTCTCCGTCACTTGTTTCATCTTTTTGAGAATTTTATACAAAGTATATCATTCAGTATATAGAACTTTTGAGATTGTCTCCTTTTACTCAGCATAATACCTTTGAGATCAGCCAAGTTGTTGGGTGTGTCAATAGTTCATTCCTTTTGTGTGTGTGTTTTTGTTGTTTTTTTTGTTTTGTTTTTAGACAGAGTCTTGCACCGTTGTCCAGGCTGGAGTGCAGTGGTGTGATCTCGGCTCACTGCAACCTCTGACTCACTGGTTCAAGCAATTCCCCTGCCTCAGCCTCCCAAGTAGCTGGGATTACAGGCACCTGCCACCATGCCCAGCTAATTTTTGTATTTTTAGTAGAGGCAGGTTTCACCATGTTGGGCAGGATGTTCTTGATTTCCTGACCTCAGGTGATTCACCCGCCTCGCCCTCCCATAGTGCTGGGAGTACAGGTATGAGCCACTGCACCCAGCCAGTTCATTCCTTTTTATTGCTAAATTGAGTAGTATTCCATTGTAAAAACGTACTATAGTTTACTTACCCAATCACCCACTGAAAGACATTTGGGTTGTTTTCTGTTATTAGTGATTACGAAGACAGCTGCTATAAACATTCACGCGTAGGTCTTTGTGTGAATACAAGTTTTCAGTTCACTTGGGATTGCTGGGTCATACGCTAATTGTGTGTGTGGCTTTATAAGAAACTGCAAAGTGGGACCAGGCACAATAGCTCACACCTGTAATCCCAGCAATTTGGAAGCTTGAGGCTAGGAGTTCAAGACCAGCCCAGGCAACCTGGACCCTGTCTCTACAAAAAATTAAAATTAGCCAAGTCTGGTGGTACCCACCTGTAGTCCTGGCTACTCAGGAGGCTGAAGCAGGACCATCCTAGAGTGGTTGTGCAATTTTGCATTCCCATTAGCAACACAGGAGAGTTCCAATTGCTTTGCATTATTGTGAGCACTTAGTATTGTCAGAATTTTTTATTTTTGCCATTCAATCGGTATGTAGTTATATCTCATCGGGTTTTAGCTTGCATTTCCCTAATAGTCAATAATATTGACTATATCTGTACTTATGTATGAAAGGATATTTGCTAATATTTTGTTCAGAATTGTTGCATATATGATCAGGAGGGATATTGTTTTGTACTTTTGTACCATGTGTCTGGTTCCGTGACCAGGGCAATGTTGGCCTTATCAAATGAGTTGAGAAGTTTCCCTCCTCTTCTATTTTCTGGAAGAGATTGTGTACAATTCATTTTATTTTTAGAAAATATTTGGTAGAATTCGCTAGTGAGTTTATCATATTCCTTTTTAAAGCATTCAGTGGCATATGCTATATGCTGTGTGCTAGAATCTTGGCCTGAAGAATCCTTTTATAGAAGGTTTTAAAATACAAGCTCAATTTTTAAAATACTAATAGTGCTATTTAAGTTACCTAAATGTTATCTTGGGTGAATTTTGGTAATTTGTGTCTTCTGCAGAATTCATCCATTTTATCTAAACTGTCAAATTTATGTGCAGGATGTGTAGCGATAACCCTTTTCATTCCTTGTATCAGTAATTTGTCTTCTCTCATTCGCTCTGCCGGTCTCACTAGAGATTTATTGAACTCCTCATTATTTTTCTCTATTGTTTTTTAAATTGGTTTCATTTTTTAATTTATGCGTTTATTTTTATTATGTTCTTTCTTTTGCTTATTTTGAGTTTATTTTGCTCTTCTTTTTCTAATTTCTTGTGGTAGCAGCTTAGATTATTGGTTTGATACCTTTTTGTTTTCTAATACAAATGCATCATAATGATGAAATTTCCATCTAACCCTTTAACTGCATCCCACAAATTTTGATATATTTTTATATTCATTCAATTCAAAATATTTTCTAACTTTCCTGAGAGTTCCTCTTTGACCTGTGGATTAGGTACAAGTGTGTTGTTTAATTTCTAAGGGTTTGTAAATTTTCTTGTCATTCTGTTTTTTATTTCTACCCATGACAGTCAGAGAGCATACTTTGCATGATTTCAGTCTTTTAAATATGCTACAAATTTGTTTTATAGCCCCAGATATGGTCTATCTTGGTGAAAGTTCCATGTGTAACTAAGAAAAATGTGTATTCTGCTGTTATTGAGTGGAGTATTCTATAAATGTCAATTAGAAACAATTGTTTATCATTTAGTTCCGTTTTCTATACTATACACTTGCTGACTCTCTGTTTACTAAGTTCGATTGATCACTGAGAGAGTGATGTTGAAGTTTCCAACTACATTTATAAATTTGTGTATTTCTTATCTCAGTTCTATGGGTTTTTGCTTCACGTATTTTCAAGCTTTGCTGTTTGGTATATGTAGATTTAGGATTGTTGGGTCCTCTTGATGAAATATATTAGTATTGTCCCTTTTTATCCCTGGTAATTTTCTTTGCTCCGAGGTCTACCTTGTCTGATATTACTGTAGCCCCTCTACCTTCATTCTGATTAGTAATATACATGTTTTGAATATATATATATTTCTTTACTTTTAGCCCACTTACGTCATTATACTTGAAACTAGTATAATGACATACTTGTATTACTTATATACTTGTAAACAGTATATAATTAAATCATTTTTTAAAATCCATTCTAAAAATCTATCTTTTAATTAGTATGTTTTATCCATTTACATTTAATGTAATCACTGATATTTTTATTTAAGCCTGTCATTTGATCGTTTGTTTTCTGTTTGTCACTCTATTTTTAGTTTCTATGTTTTCCCTTTGTTTGCTTT
The DNA here is from genome assembly GCF_048565385.1 of Saimiri boliviensis. Classification (NCBI taxonomy): domain Eukaryota; kingdom Metazoa; phylum Chordata; class Mammalia; order Primates; family Cebidae; genus Saimiri; species Saimiri boliviensis. Next base: position 11,413,740 of record NC_133466.1, read on the forward strand.
CTTTTTGGTTACTTAAACATTTTTTAGTTATCTATTTTGCCTATTGCATTTTTGTCGCCTATGCCTTTGTGTAATTTTTAAGTAGTTGCTCTAGGGACTAAGATATATAATCTTTTTACAGTCAGTGCATATTTTACTACTTCAAGTAATATATTACCACCACATAAGGGTTTTTTACCCATCCTCCTTCATGTTGTGGTTGTCTATTTGTTATATCAACATACATTGAAAACCTCACTAGACAATGTTACAATTTTTGCTTTCTACCTTCAAATATAGTTTAAAGAATTCAAGAGAAGAACAGTCTATTATGTTTGCCCAGGTATTTACCGCTTTTGTTGCTCTTTCTATCTTTTTGATATTCCAACCTTCCTTCTGGTGTCATTTCCCATGTGTCTGAAGAACTTCCTGTAACGATAGTGCTGGTAACTATGAAGCCTTCATTTTCCTTCACCTGGAATGCCTTTATTTTTTCTTCATTCTTGAAGGATTTTTTGCCGAGTATAGAATTGTAGTCTGACAGTTCTTTTCCTCTAGCACTTAAAAAATATTCCATTTCCTTCTGTAAAATCTGTAGCTATTTGAATTATGTTGCCCTGTAAGTAATGTGCTGTTTTTTTCTGGCTACTGTAAATATGTTTTTCTTTAGTTTTCAGCAGTTAATAAGAATGTGTTTGGGCATGGATTTCTTTGGGTTTATCCTGTTTGAGATTTCCTGGGATTCTTAAATCTGTAAGTTTCTGTTTTTCTCCAAATTTGAAAAACTTCCTTTTTTTTTTTTTCTTTTTTGAGATGGCATCTCACTCTGTCGCCTAGGCCGGAGTGTAATGTCATGATCTTTGCTTACTGCAACCTCCACCTCCCAGGTTCAAGCAATTCTCCCTGTCCCAGCTTCCCAAATAGCTGAGATTACAGGCACCTGCCACCATGCCCGGCTAATTTTTGTATTTTTTAGTAGAGACGCAGTTTCACCATGTTGACCAGGCTGATCTTGAACTCCTGACCTCAGGTGATCCACCCACCTTGGCCTCCTAAATGCTGGGATTCCAGGCATGAACCACTGCCCCTGGCCTCAGCCATTATTTCTTTGAAATGTTTTTAATGTACCACATTCTTTCTCATTTCTTTCTACAAATCCTATTAAAAGAGTGTTAGATTTTTGGTATTCCTCCAAAGGTTCATGAAGCTTGGTTATTCTTTATTTTTCAATCTGTTTTCTCTGTATTGTTCAGGTTTCATGATTTCTACTGATCTATATTGAAATTCATTCACTCTTCTCTTTGTTGTCTTCATTCTGCCACTGATCCATCCAGTGAGATTTTTATTTTAGTTACAGTATTTTTCATTTCTGAAATTCCCGTTTGGTTCTTCTTTATATCTTCTATCTCTTTTCTAAGACTTTTTTTTTTTTCATTTATTTCAAGAATGTTTGCCCTTACATGTTGGAGTATTTTTTATAATAGCTGCTTTAAATTCTGTGCCATCTCAGAATTGGCATGTTGACTGTCTTTTTCCATATTAGTTGAAACTTTCCCAATTCTTCTTATGTGTTGAGTAATTATTGATTGTATCCTGGACATTTTGATGATTATAAGACTCTAGATCTTCTCTAAATCCTATAGAGAATATTGTTTTGTTTTGCTTATTTTTAAAGTAGGAAATCAATCTGGTTGAGTTCAGGTCACCAGTCCTACTGATATTCTATGGATTATGGTTCCAGTATCAGTTCTGTTTTCAGATCTATCCCTTTGTACATGTACACTATCCAGTGACCAGTCTGAGACCTGGGCAATGGTTTATTTTGTAGTTCAGTTCTCTCAGTCTATGTATGTTATTTAGAGTAAGTTCTATTCTTGTACATCCCAGGGGTAAGTCTAGAAGTTCGTAAACAACTTTATAGGGTTGCTTTTCCCAGCTCTTCCCACTTTCTGGTACTTTCCTGTTCCCAGGAGCTCAATTTTTTGATCATCTGGCCAGAAAGCTGGGTCTTTACTTAGCCTGTTCTGCTATATACTTCCCACAACTGTATCTGTGTCCAGGGACAAGCAGTGGGATAATACAGTAGGGGAAAAAAAGCATTGGGGATTTTCTTTACTCTTTTGGGACAGCAGCCCCTCTGATCACAGGAAAGATTCTCCTGCCTCAGAGTTTTGGGCTCCTGTGAGCTCTTGTGTCCCTGCTACCCCAGGATTGCCTGGGGACTGAGACACAAGAGAATGAAGAAAAGAAAAGGCAAAACAAAATAGGGGATTTCTTCACTCCTTCTAAGGATTAGGAGACTTCCTTTCTGCTCCCTTGAGCCTGACTAAAGGGCTCCTCCTAGGGCTCTCTCCATCTGCACTAGTGCCCACTTCTGGGTTTTCAGACTGCACTGAATCCAGACCAGGTGATTCTGAAAGGAAGAAAAATGGTAACTCACCACCAGTTCAGCGGTACTTGAGTTCTGTTTTCTTTACCAATTTGCTGGCTACCCTTTGCTTTTCAGAGTCTTTAAGTAGCTATTCCATACATTCCTGTATGGGTTTTATAGCAACATTCACTGGGAGTCAGGGTGGAGCGTGCTTACTCCATCTTGCCCTGAACTAGAACCCAATGTGTTTTATTTTATGCATTTAAAGCATAACTCTGGCAAAAGATCAACAGGCCTCATCAGCTGCCTAGAAGAATCCATGGCACAGAAAGAACCCTTAGCCAAAAGTAAGGAAGAGACGTATCAACAATCGCTTGAAACCAGCACATGCTCAGGAGAAGTAGCAAGGATCTTTTGAAGCTCTTGAAGAGAGCTTGAAGAGCACCTAGGCTAGATTGGGCTCAGGAAGGCCTCCCAGTAAGCAGGGGAGAAAAAGTGTTCTCAGCAGGCAGAAAGTCATGTTCACAAGCCAGAAAACAACCAGAGCATAGAAAATATGGGTCATAGTCTGGGCGTGGTGGCTCACGCCTGTAATCCCGGCACTTTGGGAGGCTGAGGCAGGTGGATCAGCTGAGGTCAGGAGTTCAACCAGCCTGGCCAACATGGTGAAACTGCGTCTCTACTAAATATAAAAAAAATTAGCCAGGCATGGTGGCACATATCTGTAATCCCAGGTACTCGGGAGGCTGAGGTACAAGAATCACTTCAACCCAGGAGGCAGAGGTTGCAGCGAGCCCAGATTGCACCACTGTACTCTAGCCTGGGCAACAGAGTGAGACTCCATCGCAAAAAGAAAAGAAAAAAGAAAGTGTGGGTCATTGTGAGAAGTTCGGAATGGCCAGGATGTGGATTTCTATGGGCTCTTGAGGCCACGTAGAGAAGAGAATTACATTGTTTTATTAGATAGCACTGTTGAACTATTACATTCAATGAAATTCTATATCCACTGGAAGCTGTCATCTTGATGATATCCTTCATAGAACCCAATTCCAGACTTCCCTCTCACTTCTATACATAGACTCCGCTATGTAGGCATTTAACATGTGAATAAGGAATCCATTCATTTTGCATGCTTGGCAACAAACTGTTGTGGATACATATATGATTGGATAGCTATTTTAAATTGCTATTTCAGCGATCAAAAATTCAATGAGGAGACAAAGCAAAATACAAAAATGAAGAATGAAAAAGAATGGAATAGCCAAAGGAAAAGATGTTTAATTCCATTTTGTATTACTATTATAAACTAGAAGAACACCTGCAAATAACTGACAGATTCAGCATGAAGCATTTCTCTGTGCTTTTGAAAAATTCAAATTTGTCAGAGCTTAAGGCAGAGCACAAGAATAAATACAATGAAATGGAGAAAACATGTTTAGAAATAAAAAAGGAACTGAATTCCTGGGAAGGCAAATCCAGCATGCTACAATAACAATTCAAATCCCCACAGAGAAACACACACAGGCCTGTTGTGAAAAATGCAGTGGCACTGCCACAGACTACAAGCTGAAACTGACTACAGGCATAGAGCTCATCTCCTTTCCATGAAATAGAAGAGAAAAAAGACCATGTATCCACAGCACTATAGAATTGCTTACAAAAGATGACTAAGGATAAACTGAAAATAGGCAATAAGAGATAGTAATAGTTCTTAATTTAGCATAAGAAAAAATTGGGGCTGGCGCAATGGCTTACACCTGTAATCCCAACATTTTGCGAGGCCAAGGTAGATGTATATCTTGAGTGCAGAAGTTCAAGACCAGCCTGGACAACATAGTGAAACCCTGTTTCTACAAAAAAAATTTAAAAACTAGCTGGGTATAGGGGGTGTGCACTTGTAGTCTCAGCTACTCAGGAGGCAGAGGTGAGAGAATTGCTTGAGCCTGAGAGATAGAGGTTGCAGTAAGCTGAGATTATGCCACTGTATTCCAGCCTGGGCAACAGAATGAGAACCTATGCAGAAATAAATAAAAGAAAAAGAAAAAAATGTGTTGGCGTCCCAGGCATCATAATTTGCTTGAAAATCAAAATGAGGAAAGAGAATACATTTAGAAAAGCTTCATTCGCCGGGTGCAGTGGCTCAAGCCTGTAATCCCAGCACTTTGGGAGGCCCAGGCGGGTGGATCGCAAGGTCAAGAGATCGAGACCATCCTGGTCTACATGGTGAAACCTCGTCTCTACTAAAAATACAAAACATTAGCTGGGCATGGTGGCACGTGCCTGTAATCCCAGCTACTCAGGAGGCTGAGGCAGGAGAATTGCCTGAGCCCAGGAGGCGGAGGTTGCGGTGAGCCGAGATCGCGCCATTGCACTCCAGCCTGGGTAACAAGAGTGAAACTCCGTCTCAAAAAAAAAAAAAAAAAAAAAGAAAAGCTTCATTCAGGAACCCGCTATAAGCCAAGCCTACACTAAGCTCTAGGAGTGTGTTACAGACTGACTTGTGTCCCCCTAAAATTCATATGTTGCAGTCCTAACCCCGGATACCTAAGAATGTGACTATATTTCGAGATAAGGTCTCTAAAAAGGTAATTATGGTTAAACGCGGTCATTATAGTGGGCCCTAACCCAATCTGACTGGTGTTTTACAAGAAGAGGATACTTGGCTGGGTGCAGTGGCTCACACCTATAGTTCTGGCACTTTGGAAGGCTGAGGTGAGTGGATCACTTGCCTGGTCAACATGGTGAAACCCCGTCTCTACAAAAAATACAAAAACCTTGGCCAGGCATGGTGGCACACAACTGTATTCCCAGCTACTTGGAAGGCTGAGGCAAGAGAATCACTTGAACATAGGAGACAGAGGTTCCAGTGAGCCAAGACTGTGCCACTGCACTCCAGCCTGGGTGACAGAGTGAGACTCTGTCTCAAAAAAAAAAAAAAGAAACTTGAACACAGGAGAAAGAGACATCAGGAGTGTAGCACTCAGAGGAAAGACCACATGAAGACACAGCAAGAAGGCAGCCATCTGCAAGCCAGAGAGAGAGGCCTCAGGAGAAACCAAACCTGCCAACACCTTTATCTGGACAGTCAGTGCTCAGGACTGTGAGAAAATAAATGTCTGTTGTTTAAGCCCCCAGACTGTGTGTGGTGTCCTGTTACGGCAGCCTGAACAGACTAAAACAGGTGCAAAGATGGACAGAACTCACAGGCTTGTGAGGAAGCTGACCCGGAGACAAACAGTGACAATAACCAGAACAGGCAGCGAGGTGTTCAGCAAGTTGGGGGCCTTTGAACAGCACTGAGAGAACTGAGTCCGGCAAATAACCCAGAGAGTCAAAAGATAAACTTTGAAACTGTCCTTACTGCTACTGCCTCTAGAAGCCAAACTTATTCTGGGATCTGTGAGAGTGGAAACTCCATCTGGGGCCAGCCTTAGAGTCTGAAGCTGCACCCTTTCCAAAGTAGTATCCCCAACAAGGGATCTGGGATCGTGTTGGCTTCCAGGTGTAAACCATCCCAGAGCAATGAGAATGAAAAATGCAGAGTTCCATCCACCCTCCAGCCTTAACCCATCTCCTGATGGTACCTATAAACAAGCTGATCTGAATGGCAGAGAGAAACTGTCTCAGAACATGGAGCAAAAATTCAGTGTAGTGAAAATCATAAATAAAAATATAAGAGGCAGGAATACAGGTTCAAGAATATTGGCTACTGGGAGAATACTGACTATTGAGTATTGAATATTAGGAGTTCCAAAAAAAGAAAAAAAAAAAGTGGGGGTAGGGGAGATACGGAGAAACAAACTTAACAAACAAATAGAAGAAAATGCTCCTTAACTGAATAAAAACCAATGTGGGGGCCGGAACGTAAACCAGTAAGTACCAAGCAAGAGTAATAATAATAATTTGAAAAGCATAAAAGAGAATCCCACTTGGACATAATCCAGTGAAATTCCCAAAATCCAGCCACCAGAGAAAGAAAAGGAAATGCAAGAATTCTGCTTCAGGCCAGGTGTGATGGCTCATGACTAAAATCCCAGCATTTTGGGAGGCAGAGGATCACCTGAGTCCAGGAGTTTGAGACCAGCCTGGGCAATACAGTGAGACCTCACCTCTACCAAAAAATAAAGAAAAATTAGTCAGGCCTGGTGGCTGGTGCCTGTAGTCCCAGCTACTCAGGAGGCTGAGGTGGGAGGATCACCTGAGTCCAAGAGGTCAGGGCTGCAATAAGCCAAGATTGTGCCAGTGCACTCCAGCCTGGGCAACAGTGCAAGATCTTGTCAAAAAAAAAAAAAAAAAATTCCATAACTGAGCTCAAAACCAAACAGAAAGCCCAGAAATAAAGGGATAATACAGAGCAGTGAGCTGAAGCTAGTCTCATAAACAGTCCAAGGCCCAGTAGAGTCAAATATTGGTCTAGCCAGCTGAGCTGGGGGTTCTGGGTCCACACAGGAAGAGCATCCCAGACTAGGAACTGGAAGGAGCTGCCAGCACAAAACTAGGAGTTACCCAGAATGACTTTGCTTCTGAAACCGAACTAGAACTCTACCCACAGGCCCAGGATGCTTGCCTCAGACCCATCCTGAACCCTGGGGCATGGCAAAAGAACTACCTGCAAGAACTACCCACAAATAATTAGAATGAATTAATATAATATGGTTTCCTCCTGTCCCCGAATTCAGAACTGCCCCCACATTCATTATGGGGTGTAGATGCAAAACTGTGTCTGCCCAAATCTTTTACCTAATTATCAAGTAGCACTGCACCCACCAGGACTGCAGACAGTGGCATGGCCTGTGCTCCCTGCTCCCACACGCGGAGAAATGTTTGTTGGAAAACAGCAAAACCACACTGCAACTGATGCTTGTCAGCATTACCGCACCCTGCTCTGCTGCCCAAGATCAGGTGCATTCTGCAGGAGGCAGCACCCTTCTGAAAATGCCACTGTGGTACCAGCTACATGGTGGGCCTTGCACATTTCAGAAACTATCAGAAGGCAGACTATAAGATAGTGAGGAAGACCTGGCTCTGGGGACACAAGAGCTGGGGGGCTTTTCAAAAAGGATTGTGCCTCTTTGAACCTCAGTTTCCACGTCGGAAAACGGGGATCACAACTACTTTGGAAGGTTGTCATGCAGTAGATAGAATAATAACTATAACAAACAAATTTAGGTATAAATAGGTTCCTTGATTTGAAGTTTAAAAAATGCCCCCAGTGGTTTGTTTTTACTTTTGGTTTCAATATGTTGCTGAAATTCCTGACAAAATTTGTAATTTATAGACAAAAGCTCAGTGCTTTGGAATGAGAAGAGTGGTCACCTGATGAGGAGACAACCAGGTGGGAGGAGAGGGCTCCCTGGAAAAACTCCAACCAGCCTCATGATGTTTGCAGCAGGGAGAGCCTGAGCCGGGCCCCTCCTCTTCCTGCGTGGAGCCTGGAATTTGAGCTGCGGGTGGCGGGAAGCTCTCTATCCGGGACCCTGGGCTAGTGAGAGTCCCTGTCTGCCCTTTTGCTTCCTTTTCACTCAATAAAACCCTGTCTCGCTCACCATTCAAATTGTATGCAAGCCTGAATTTTCAAAGAACCCCACCTTTACCTGAACTAAGGAAAAGTCCTGAAACGTTTTTGGCGCCTAATATGGGGCTCGTGAAGCCGTGAGTGAAATAGGGACTCAACACCTCTCATTGTTGCTTCTAAGCCTTTCCCACACCCTTGCTCCCCCCGCCCCCCAACTCCACCCTCCCCGTCGCTCCAGGGCCTTTTCAATGGTCTTTTCCTTCCTTTTTCAGGACCCACCACTGAGCAGCAGCTCCCTGCCCTGCCAGGGCTGGGACACATGGCCCAAGGGTCCTGCACAGCTGGCTGGCTGGTTCCCTGGTTCCCAGCCACAGGCTGCTACTGCAGCCTTACCCTTCCATGGCAAGGGATTTAACTCTGCTGAAGCTTAAACTTGTCTCCCTGGTGGAGCGAACATTTGCATAAGAGTAACAGGTTCTTCCCCAGGCATTGTTAAACTGTTTGTTCTTGTTTGTTTTTTTTTCCCCTTATCTACCCAGTCAGCAGTTTACTTTTAAAGGTTTTTTTCTTTTAGAAAACAGTTTCTGCCGGGCGCAGTGGCTCAAGCCTGTAATCCCAGCACTTTGGGAGGCCCAGGCAGGTGGATCACAAGGTCAAGAGATCGAGACCATCCTGGTCAACATGGGGAAACCCCATCCCTACTAAAAATACAAAAAAAAAAAAAAAGTAGCTGGGCATGGTCGCACGTGCCTGTAATCCCAGCTACTCAGGAGGCTGAGGCAGGAGAATTGCCTGAACCCAGGAGGCGGAGGTTGTGGTGAGCTGAGATCGCGCCATTGCACTCCAGCCTGGGTCACAAGAGTGAAACTCTGCCTCAAAAAAAAAAAAAAGAAAAGAAAAAGAAAAAGAAAACAGTTTACTAGCCCAGGTTCCCACCAACTATAACTGTTTGTATTTTCTGTAAAGTTTTAATTGTGAAAAGGGATTTGTGGGGCTAGTCTTGGGCTGTGGCCAATCTGGTGTGCTTTGCATGTCTGCATGGTTTATGCTGCAAGCCTCCATCTTGCTTTACATCCTGGGGACATGGCTGGTAATTGCTTGGCAAGGCCTTGTTTTGCAATCCTGCCTGCGGGGATCAGCCCTCTCAGGTTCCATACCCACAATGTTTTCCTAGCCCTGTCTCTTAAAGGGCCCCACCCAGAGATGATTCTCTTCTGCCTGTCTGTGTACTGTGTGTGATGTTTGTAAAAAGAGCTCTAATTAATTTAGTCTAAAGAAAGACAAACACACCCAAAGGATTATAAATCATTCCATTATAAAGACACATGCACATGTATGTTCACTGCCGCACTTTTTACAATAGCAAAGACTTGGAACCAACCAAATGCCCATCAATGATAGACTGGATAAAGAAAATGTGGCACATATACACCATGGAATACTATGCAGCCATAAAAAAGGATGAGTTCCTGTCCTTTGCAGGGACATGGATGAATCTGGAAACCATCATTCTCAGCAAACTGACACAATAACAGAAAACCAAACACTGAATGATCTCACTCATACGTGGGTGCCGAAGAATTGGAACACATGGACACAGGGAGGGGGACATCACACTCTGGGGCCTGTCGGGGTGTGGGAGCCAGAAGGATAGCAGGTGGTGAGGAAACTGGGGCAGGAAAACATTAAGAGAAATACCTAATGTAGATGACTGGGTGGTGGATGCAGCAAACCACCATGGCATGTGTATACCTATATAACGATCCTGCACGGACTGTACAAGTACCCCAGAACTTAAAGTATAATTTTAAAAAATAGGAATGTGAGGAAGTAGCGCCCCTCGCTTGTTGAAGCCATTGTAGATGGAGAGGTGCTCCTCATTACCTGCTCAACTCAACGCTGCTCTAGGTTTAGGCTCAAGGTTACCTCTGAAAGTTTCTGAAAGCTTTTTTATTGATTATCCTACTCACTGAGTTGATCCCTAGTTGTCCTCTGAACTATAAGCTCAATAAAAGCAATGCATCTAAAAAACAAACAGAGTCCTTTGTCAAATTAAAAAAAAAAAAAAAAAAAAAAAGACAAGTACTTGGATCTAATATTTTTTTAAAGGGAAGTTAAAAGCTGTGGTACCTTTCAGTTCACGTAAAAGAAATAAAAACAGCCTTAAAGACTATTGGTAAAATGCAGGTCAGATGCAAGGTTTGCTAAGTATTTTGAAGTTACAAACTGCTTTTGGGGTTTTGATAAACAGTTTGACTTGTCAGCTTCACAACTGGTAGGGCCTGGGGACATATGGAACTAACCACGCCCTTAATTATGCTGGAGTCAAACCTCAGCTGCACTTAGCACAAACTTAAAGCAACTTACCAAGTTTTACCTTAAAGTTAAAAATTGGTAGGAGTTAATTGAAACTACTAGAAACAGATTTACATGCAAGGTGTGTGAGAAACGTAAAATGTGTTTTTTAAGTAAAAGGTTATAAGAAGGCATGGAAATGTCAACCTTTGCCTAGAGTTTAAAGATTATTTCGAGTTAAATTAGGAAAAAGCTGAAGGTTCAAAGAAGTGGTGGAAGAACTGTGGAAATTAATCTTGCAGAAGAGGGTCTCTATGCGAACACATTAGCTGAATTCAAAAGAGTATTATATGGTTTTTCTTTAAATTGAACATTAAAATAAAAATACAACGAGGAATTCTTAAAATGCAAATCTGCTGTTTGTCAGAATTTATAAAGGGTTATAAAAGGTTTTTGCATCTTTAAATTTCTAAATCATCATTTTGGCAAAATAAATAACTTACGGTAATCTGGAACTCTATTTCATAGAATCAAGTATTTAGTAGCCTTCCCAAAATCACACTTCAGTTTCAAAACTGTCTTTCCTGACCCCTGACTTTCTGAATACTTCAGAGGGCCCCTGAAGTGTCCAGAAAAGAGAGGTAAACAGGATTATTTGACATATTTGGGTATATGGGATTGCCAAAATGATGCTCAATCTTTTTTAGGCTGTATCTTGGTGAATAATACTAACATATGCTCCAAAACTGTATGGGATTTCTAAAATTCTAATGTCCGAGTATATACTCTCAACCATAATTAAAGTTTTTATGTTAAGTTATTGTAAACCATAGAGATAACCAAACTTCTTTGTCAATTGTGTTTCTAACTGTAACTACTCTGGACATTTTGCTAATCATAGACAATTGTTGTCTTGCTTTAATCCTTTTCAAAAGATGGTTTATAATAGGCTATAAGACTCTGATAGATGCTCTCAGATATAATTTCTGGTTGTATTTGAGACAATCAGGTTTCTTACAACTTTTGAGATTGTGGCATTGGAAAAAAGGAAAATGTATAGGACTCATAAAAAGCTGAAACCTTCACAAACATCAAGAAAAACCAGAGTTAACTAAATGGGCTGAACTCAGGAAGCTGAAGCAATCTTTTTGACTTTTTGTTGAACTGTTGTTGATCCTTGTTTTGTTTTTCATAGTCAAGGAAACTTATTTTGAGCTATTTATGGCCTTTAGATGAGTAAGGTATACTCCTATGAACAAAAATGTGGAGTTTGTTTGTTTCTCTCTGCCTGGTTTCTCTAGAATTTGGAAACTATCTGTGAGTATTCTTATGGCAATATAGTTGTTCACATCAGTGCAATTGGAATCTATTTTTCTTTTGCAACAGGACACAATTAGAGAAAGTGGTTATCTTACTAAGGATTTGACTGGAAGGGTATGCTTCCCTTTAAAGAGCCAAGCTCAACTTGCAGAGGCAATAAAAGCCCCATGGGGGAAACTGGCCTCATACCCTCATCTGTGCAGTCCCTATACAGGGTTCCTGACCTGTGGTCAGTAAAGAATGTCACTTTCTAACAAGTCTAGAACCTCCAAGTTTATCTTGGGACCTTAAGAGGAGAGAATCACCCAACTCACAGGTGTTTGAGGATACAAACCCGTGGTTGAGCTTGGCTTTAAAAGGTCTTATCTGAGACTCCTTGTGGAGCAAACTTCCATCAAAACCAATCCAAAAGGCCTGTGTAGAAATAATTATTCTTGCAGATAATCAGGCCAAGAATAAGACTGAAGTTTATTTTGCAAACCATTCAGTCCTATGATGATTTTTTTTTTTAACAAACATGAGGACTGAAGAGAGAGAAATCATGTTTCAAAACTTATCATCTATTTGTCATTAAATTCTAAACTCACTAGTTGTTTTTAAGTTTTTGCTTACATTTTAGACTAACCCTGCTTGTTCCTGTGAACCAACCAGCAATCACCAACTGCAGCTCAGAAAAAATAAGAGGGATGGGTAATGTAAACATCCAGATCAATATTCTAGTTCTGAGCAATTATCCTGCAAATCCTGCCAGGTGATGGGAATAAATAGGATGCCCATCACCCAGAGATTTTTGGGGGGGAAAATAAAACCAAAGGAGGTAACCAAAGCCAAGTGCCATGCACCCAAATTCCAGAAAGCATAACTATAGCTACCAGTTATCTGGGTGTGTCTCAAGACAGCCTTCATCTCTCCTCTCAGTTCCACAGCTTCACCTTAGCATTCAGCTAATGACAAGGAGTCCATGAAACCCCCAGAGACAATTTTTTTTTTTTTTTTTTGAGACAGAGTTTCGCCCTTGTTGCCCAGGCTGGAGTGCAATGACGCAGTCTTGTCTCACTGCAAACTCTGCCTCCCAGGCACAAGCCATTCTCCTGCCTCAGTCTCCTGAGTAGCTGGGATTATAGGTGCCCGCCATCATGCCTGGCTAATTTTTGTGTTTTTAGTAGAGATGGGGTTTCGCCATGTGGGCCAGGCTGGTCTCCAACTTCTGACCTCAGATGATCCACCTGCCTTGGACTCCCGAAGTGCTAGAATGACAAGCATGAGCCACTACATCCAGCCTAGACACATTTTTTATCCCAAACTCAATTCCAAGCTTTGGGTCAAAGCCCTATGAAAGAAAACTCGATCTAAGGGATCCAGATGCAAACGAGAACAGAAGTGAAAACACACAGTGCAGGTGAGCATGGCTGATTCCTGCCTATGAAGCTAAGCCCAAGCTTCCTGTTTCATGGATAAAGGCCACGTTAATATCCATGGTGTAAATGAGGTCCAGGGAATTCCAAAGCTACTGGCAATAGGTGGGAAAGAGACATAGGTGAGAGCGGATAATTCCTACTCTCTTGGCCCTCCCTGCTTCATGGATGCCAGCCACCTTGGCACTCGTGGTAGGATCCACCAAGGTCACCAGGACTCAAGGATGGAAGGATGGAAAAGGGAAAGAAGGTGGTCTTCCCCGTCTCCCTCAAGTACCCCGGGTATCTGGTAGAAGAGAAGGGAACCAGTGATAACCGCTCCCCTCTTTCTAGATGGGAAGCCATTCATCTTCAGTCTGTACCCCCGTTAGAACACATCCTGAACCCTGGGACTCCTTTGAAAAAAATGCCTCCTTTTTTTCCTTTCTTCTCTTCTGTCCTCTCTTCACTGATAGGTGGTGTCTCTGTACTACAGGACACTCCCCTCAGATGCATCCTCCGAACATGAAAGGGTTAATTTCCCAAACAAACTGTTTGGCTTAGGATTGGGCTGGGGAAGGAAACCCAGAAGCCTGACATTCCCGCAAACAGGTCAAGTTTTTTTAACCAGTTGGGTTTTGGCCTTCCTCTCCCTGTGCAAACTGGTAAAAGGCCCCGGAATTTTGGAGGTCTCCTTACCCTTCCCCTTGTTTCATATTGATTCATGTTTTCTAATAGCCCCATTTGTCTGTTCTTGCCTTCAGGCCATCAGACTCCAAAGGATTATGCACTCGGAGCCTCTGACAACAGCCTGTTCTCCAGGGGACCCTTAGATGGGCCTCTGAGGGCGGTCTGACTGCCATTTCCCCAAAACAGCACCCCTGTCAGCAGGAAGAAGATTGGTCTTTGTCCTTATCCTAAATCTAACAGCAATTAGATGTACTTCCCCCTGCCCCCCAGATGCGTCTCACTCTGTCGCCTAGGCTGGAGTGCAGTGGTGTGGTCTCTGCTCACTGCAACCTCCCTCTCCCAGGTTCAAGAGATTCTCCTGCCTCAGCCTCCCGAATAGCTGGGATTACAGTCACCTACCACCATGCCCAGCTAACTTTTGTATTTTTAGTAGAGATGGGGTTTCACCATGTTGGTCAGGCTGGTCTCAAACTCCTGACCTCAGGTAGATGTAATTCTTTAGACGGGGGAATGAGACAGCCAGGTGGAAGGGGGTCCTGGAGAAACTCCAGCCAGCCTCCCCACTGAGGCGGAGCCTCAGAAAGTTCACGATGTTTGCAGCAGGGAGAGCCTGAACCCGGCCCCTCCTCTTCCTGTGTGGAACCTGGAATGCAAGCTGCGGGCAGGAAGCGCTATAGCAGGAACTCCAGCCTAGCCACAGTCCTGTTTCCCACTTTGCTTCCTTTTCACTTGATAAAATCCAGTCTCACTCACCATTCAAATTGTCTGTGAGCCTGAATTTTCATGGCCGTGGGACAAAGAATCCCACCTTTAGCTGAACTAAGGAAAAGTCCTACAACAATCATGCCTGCCTGAAGTGTCCCTGCTGGCCTTCATTGCTATGGCCAAGTGGCTACAAATGGGCAGGTCCACTCCACCCTGCCTGGGGCTGAGAACCTGCAGAGGCCACCAGGGTGTGGTTTGAGACACATTATATTAGTTCTCACACTACTAGAAAGAAATACCTGAGACTGGGTAATTTCTAAAGAAAGGAGGTTGAATTGGCTCAGGTCCTGCCAGCTGTACAGGAAGCGTGGCAGCATGTGCTTCTGGGGAGGCCTCAGGGAGATCTGACTCATGGAAGAAGGCAAAGCAGGAGCAGGTGTCTTACCTGGAAGGAGCAGGGCAGAGAGGGAGAGAAGGAGGAGGTGCCACACACGTTTAAACCACCGGATCTCATGGGAACTATCGCGATGACAGCACCAAGGGAGGAGGGTGTTGACGAGAAACTACCTCTATGATCCAGTCGCCTCAAACCAGGTCCCAACTCCAACACTCCGGATTACATTTGAACATGAGATTTGGGTGGGACACAGATCCAAACCATATCACACATCTTATGGGGACATCCAGAGTGTCCGTGTCTTATCCCCAAGATCCCAGAGGTCTTGACCCCCTGGGAAAGCTAAATTCAGAAGTCTCGACAAACCGAGATGGTGTCCCCATCCTCTGTCTCTCCCACAGGAGTTTAGGCTCTTTTTTAAGTAACAGCTCTATTGACATATAATTCACAGGCCAGGCAATCACCCATTCAAAGCAAACAATGCAGTGACTTTAAGCATAGTCACAGAGGTGTGCAACCACCACCACAATCTATTTAGAGCAGTTCCATCACCCCATAAAGGAACCCCTTACCCACTAGCTGTCACTGCCCATCTCCCCTCAGTGTCCCAAGAATCTACTTTCTGTCTCTAGATTCATCTTTGGCACTTTTCATCAGAATGGAATCATACAATACAGGGCCCTTTGGGACTGGCTTCCTCCGCTCAGCACGCAGTTTATCTACAGATCAGAACTGCACTCCTCTTTATTGCCAGATAATATTCCATTGCATGGAGAGACCACATGTTATTTACCTGTTTATCGGTGGATGGGCATTTGGGTTGTTTCCACTTCTGGGTGATTTCAAATAATGCTGTTGGGAAGATTTGTGCACAAGTCGTTGTGTGGGCACGTTTTTCGATTCTCCAGGGTGTATATGTAGGAGTGATATATCTATCAGTGGGTTATATGGTAACTGTATGTCTAACTTTTTGAGGAACTTCCAGACTGCTTTCCAGAGCAGCTGCATCATCTGACATTCCCACTAGCAGTGTATGAGGGGTCTGATTTCTCCACTTTGCTAGGATGCTCTTTAAAGCAACTGATGAGCAATGGTAATACAAAAATAAAAATAAAAAATCGAATATTTGGTATCCCCAACTCTTTCCTGGAGAGCATTACAAGTTGATAAAAATCTGCTTCCCTTTTAAAACAAAACAAAACTATCTTACAGATTAGATATGGCTACTTCCCTTTTATTTGTACAAATTGTAACAGAAGCAGTAGGGCGTTATCAAAGCCCTTCCCTGAAATTGTGGGGATTTCCGGCCAGGCACATGTCTTCCCCTGGGATTCCATCTTCCTCACTAGACATGATAATAGAGGGATAACCCCTTTATTTAAATACCTACTTAGCCCAGCACTGTGGTAAAATAATAATAATAATAATAACACATAGTAGAAAATGGTGGCTGGACAAGGTGGCTCACGCCTGTAATCCCAGCACTTTGGGAGGCCAAAGCAGGTGGATCACCTGAGGTCAGGAGTTTGAGACCAGCCTGAACAACACCGCGAAACCCCATCTCTACTAAAAATACAAAAATTAGCCGGGCATGGTGGTGGGTGCTTGTAATCCCAGCTATTTGGGAGGCTGAGGCAGAAGAATTGCTTGAACCCAGCAGGTGGAGGTTGCAATGAGCTGGTATCACACCACTGCACTCCAGCCTGGGCAGCAGAGCAAGACTCCATCTCAAAAAAAAAAAAAAGAAAAAGAAAAAGAAAGAAAGAAAGAAACAAAGAAAGAAACAAAGAAAGAAACAAAGAAAGAAACAAAGAAAGAAACAAAGAAAGAAAAGAAAAAGAAGAAAATGCTTACCATGGGGATTCAGATCTAAGAATGAAAGCTTGACAACATGTAACAAGGCTTCATGTGAAATGCAGCCAGATCTTTTGCAAGCCTGTTTGAGCAAGTAAGGAACCCACTTGATTCCAAAGACGGAGGTTTTCCTCGTCCTCTTTCCAGAGCAAGAAAGCAAACACCAGGGCAATGAAGAGGTAACCTGGGAGCCCCCATGGCTGTAACCAAAGCTAGACCGAAGTACCTAGAATTAAACGATGTTTTCAGTTGGTTTGAATAGAGGGCAGAAGCACAAAATGAATAGTGTACTCAGCTCCTTTTCGGAAGCCGGAGCGCCCGTGCTCTGCGGCACATCGCAGCCTTGGAGAGAACCATCAGCCATGGAGGAAATGGACTTCGGGTGTGACGCGTGGAGCTGGCGGTACTTTGAATCTTGTATCCACTTCTGTTGCATTGACAGCGTTCACACAGAGAGTTCCTCTGAACGTAAAATGCAATTCTGTTGGTCACAGGCAAAAAATCATCATGCCACAGCTTGTTTTCCGCCATCAACTAAGAGGGCAGGGCGGGGGAGTATTCTTTTATGTGTTCCTTTCCCTATGCAATTCAACATGCAAGGCGGTAGAATAATAAAATTAAACGCGCCATCACGAGAAAAACCAGTTCCACTATAAATAAGCTTTATTGCTGCATCTGAGAGAGAAGAAAGGGAGCTGGAGAGTGTGTGCCTCTTCCCTTTCAAAACCAAACTGTAATCAAAGGCAAACAGGCTCAAAAACACAACAGAGATAAAACTGGAATTTGCAGCTGTGATGGAGAGACACGGAGTGAAGCAGCCCACACACAGCGCGCAGCACACGGCCTTTTGTTTCGTTCAGGAGAAGCCTCTGAGAAGCTCAGGCCCCTTGAGTGGGGGCCTCAAGCCCTCCGCAGAGGAGACCAGCAGGCAGCTGAGTTTTGGACAGATTAGCAGCCCCAGGATGGGATGCAGGAGTGGAGATAAACCATCTGCAGATCCTCCGCCACCAGCGAAATAAGCCCGGCGGGCACAGAGGCTGCAGGCACCGCGATGGCGTTCTCTGGCTTGCAACGAGGTGGGTCAGTTGCCCTGGGCTTTTCCCAGTGGTCGGCTAGCGAGGCAGGAGAAGCCGCTTCCTCCCTTTTTTCTTCCAGAGAAAAGCTTAGCGAAGGATTAAAGATTTAAACATAAGACCTAACACCATAAAAATCCTAGAAGAAAACCTAGGCAATACCATTCAGGACATAGGCGTAGGCAAGGGCTTCATGACCAAAACACCAAAAGCAATGGAAACAAAAGCCAAAACAGACAAATGGGACCTAATTAAACGAAAGAGCCTCTGCACAGCAAAAGAAACAATCGTTGGAGTAAACCCGAAACCAACAGAATGGGAAAAAATTTTTGCAATCTACCCATCTGACAAAGGGCTAATATCCAGAATCTACAAATTTAAATTTAAATCCAGAACTAAAACAAATTTACAAGAAAAAAAACAACCTCATCAAAAAGTGGAAAAAGAATATGAACAGACACTTAACAAAAGAAGACATTCATGCAGCCAACGAACAAACATGAAAAAATGCTCATCATCATTGGTCATTAGAGAAATGCAAATCAAAACCACATTGAGATACCATCTCACACCAGTTAGAATGGCGATCATTAAACAATCTGGAGACAACAGACGCTGGACAGGACGTGGACAAACAGGAACACTTTTACACTGTTGGTGGGAGTGTAAATTAGTTCAACCATTGTGGAAGACAGTGTGGTGATTCCTCAACGACCTAAAAATAGAAATACCATTTGACCAGCAAAATCCCATTACTGGATATATACCCAAAGGATTATAAATCGTTCTATTATAAAGACACATGCACATATATGTTCATTGTGGCACCGTTTACAATAGCAAAGACCTGGAACCAACCCAAATGCCCATCAGTGATAGACTGTGTAAAGAAAATATGGCACAAATACACCATGGAATACTATGCAGCCATAGAAAACGATGAGTTCGTGTCCTTTGCAAGGACATGGATAAATCTGGAAACCATCATTCTCAGCAAACTGACACAAGCACAGAAAACCAAACACCACATGTTCTCACTCATAGGTGGGTGTTGAACAATGAGAACACATGGACACAGGGAGGGGAGCATCATACACTGGGGTCTGTTGGGGGGTGGGGGAAGCTAGGGGAGGGATCGCCGGGGATTGGAGGATTGAGGGGGGTTAACATTAGGAGAAATACCTAATGTAGGTGATGGGGGCGTGGAGGCAGCAAACCACCGTGGCATGTGTACACCTATGTAACAATCGTGCAAGATCTGCACATGTACCCTTGAAATTAAAGTATTAAAAAAAAAAAAAAAGGCTTAGCAGGAGACGTCCCTGCCCTACAAGCAGGTGTCTGAGGTTGCTCTCCCCTGTGCCTTTGGGCTTGAGCAGAAGCCCGACTTCACTCAGGCACTCAAACCCTCTGGTGATGTCACCAGGTAATTTCAAGGTGGATGGGTCTCTCACAGCCTCCTCCACTCACACCTGTCATCCTGGACATCATTTGGCTTGGTCCAAAATGTTGGCTCTGGCCTGGGACAGTGGCTCACACCTGTACTCTCAGCACTTTGGAATGCCAAGGTGGGCGGGATGGCTTGAGCCCACAAGTTCAAGGCCAGCCTGGGCAATGTGGTGAAACCCCATCTCTATAAAAAAAAATTTAAAAATTAGCCAGGCATGATGACAGATGCCTGTAGTCCCAGTTTGCCTAGGAATTCAAGACCAGCCTGGCAGCATGGCAAAATCCTGTCTCTACAAAAAAAAAAAATTGGATGTAGGTGGCAAGCAGCCTTGGGTCCTAGCTACTTGGGATGCTGAGTGGGGACAATCACTTGAGCCTGGGAGCTCGAGGCTGCAGTGAACTGTGAACTGTCCCACTGCACTCCAGCTTGGGTGACAGAGCAAGAGCATGACTCTCTCTCTCTCTCTCTCTCTCTCTCTCTCTCTCTCTCACACACACACACACACACACATACACACACACACACACAGTTGTTAATGTCCTACGCAGGAATAAGACCACAACCTTTCTGGTTATCTTTTCTAGAAAACAGAAATTAACAAGTTAATGTGTGACTTCACCGTGTTTAGGCTTATCATCTAGTAAATAGTAAAGTTAAACACAGGTGTATTCTCCCTCAAAATAAAATAACTCGTGGGTCAGCCTGTCAAACAATGTCCCAGCATAACACTGAGAGGACATGTCCCTTTCTGCTTTGCCTTAGTTCCAAGTTTTGGATAATTTTTCTTAAGAATTCCTTAAGAGAGAAAATTCTAAACTAGTTATATGAAAATCCCCAAACATGCCTTCCTGAACATAAGAAAAAAAAAAAAAAAAAGAACCCTAAGTGCCTCACTCACACCCCATCGAGTTCTCGATGACCAAAATGTGACAGGTGCCCAGTAGGATCTCAGACATGACCCGGCAGCAGGAATCGTATTTTGGCAACCCACCCATCACACAGATGGCCACCAGCTCTCCCAGGACTGGGCCTGGCCAAAAATAGAGACACTGAGTTCCAGGACAGGTCATTCAGGAATGGATTAGGTGTGTTTACACCTTCATCAAGACATCACAAGACTGGAGCTTGAAGGAAGCGTCTGGCCAGCCTGGCTCAGGAAACTGTCCCCTAGATCTTCTATGACAGATGGTGTTTCCTCTTTTGAGTGCTTGTAGACTGAGGGAGCCCAGTGTTCGTGTTCATCAATAGCCAGTGTTTCATGAGCCTCCCTGGCAGGAATCTCCTAAGCGCTCCCTTTATGATTTTAGGGCCATTTCTTCTTGTTCTGTCTCTATGAAAATGGCTAACAATTGATCAGTGTCTTCATCTAAAACCTCTTGACTAATGTAAAGACCATTTTTAAGCCATAATTTTCTGTTAGGCTAAATAATCCAAACTGTTATCATCTTAATTCTATTATTAGTTGTGCCTCTCAGGTCAGGTCTCTCTTAAGAACAGAAAGAACATAATAAGGCCCCAGGGACGATGACTTCACAAACCAGGTCGACGATCTTCCAAATCAAATTAGCTTTCTCTAAATAAAAGCCTGGCGTTTCTCACATGTTTACAACCCAGGGAAGTTTGCTGTGATCACCCTTTGGGCTGTTTCTTGTATTATTTTGCTAGTTCTTTCTTGAACATTACTGGAAATTTTTCTAATGGGCTTTTAAACACAGGGTCCTTGGTTTTAAAAATTAGGAATTGTAGTTAAAAAGAAGAAAATAAAGTCCTTATCATCACACTCGGAGATAACAACAGCTCACATGTTGGTGCTCAGCATTTAGGTCTGTTTTTCCCAGATAATTTTCTTTTTTCTTTTCTTTTCTTTCTTTTTTTTTTTTAAGACAGAGTTCCACTCTTGTTGCCCAGGCTGGAGTGCAGTGGTGTGATCTTGGCTCACGGCAACCTCCACCTCTCTGGGTTCAAGCAATTCTCATGTTTCAGCAGCCGGGGTAGCTGGGATTACAGGTGTGTGCCACTATGCCCAGCTAATTTTTGTATTTTTAATAGAGACAGAGTTTCACCATGTTGGCCAGGCTGGTCTCAAACTCCTGATCTCAGGTGATCCACCTCAGAGGCGTGAGCCACCGTGGGCGGCCAGTTTTCTTTCAAGAAGAGATCAGGCTGTACTGACATGCACTGGAAGCTACATTTTTTTCACATGGTAACACGGAACATGGGTGGACAATCAGTGCCCCACACCCCTTCCCAGCTCAGGGTGGCCTCACCTCCAACAGCACTGGACTGTCACCCAATTCAACACAAAAGCAATTCCTACATCAGAACCATTCCCCACAGAGGTTCAGATAGGCCTAGGAGGCAAAATGAAATGGATCTACCCACAATGATTCATTTACCTTGGAGAGAAATCAGCTCAGCAAGTGGGAGAACACAAAAGCCACAGGCATGCAACAGTGCTCAGACAGGAAGGCTTGAGTTGAGATGTATATATACATTTTAATTTCTCTCTTTCTCTCTCTCTTTTTTTTTTTAATAGAGATGGGGCTTCACCATGTTGGTCAGGCTGGTCTTGAACTCCTAACCTTGTGATTCACCCGCCTCGGCCTCCCAAAGTGCTGGGATGACAGCCATGAGCCACCGTACCCGGCCACATTTTAATTTCTCAATTGACAAGTACAAATTGTAAATCTGTATGGTGTACAAGTTGATGTTTGATACACATGTATATCATGGAATGGCTAAATCAAGCTATTTAACACATATATAACTTCCCATACTTTTTTATGATGAAAACACTTAACATGTACTCTCTTAGCAATTTTCAATAGATCATATATCGTTATTGACTCTAGTCATGTGATGTATGATGGATCTCTTGAGCTTCCTCCTCCCGTCTAACTGAAGTTTTGTGGACTTTGACCAGTATCTCTCCATTCGCCCCACTGACATAATTTTGAGCATGAAAACATCATTAGATTGGCACCAATTTGGAAGAAAACCAGCCAGTGTGAGGGTCATCTGAAAGGAAGGACTGGGTTGGCCCTATGCACGCCATTCTAGGCCACAAAAACACTCCTTCAGTTACAACACTGGTGCTCACATTAGGGCCCTCCCGTAGGCAGTTCAGAAAACCCACTGTGGGACACACAGCACCCCAAGGAAGGTCCCTTTTTGGGGCAATGCAGGAGGCGGGGGAGTCCCAGAGGCGTGGGGGCTGCTTTCGGGACAAAGCTTGGTTTCTCTTCCTTCACCATTACTTCATTAAAGAGACTGAGAGGAAATTACAAGACTTGCAGCTAACTCTTTTTGAGTTTGTTTTCTTTGTTTGAAACAGAGTCTCCCTCTGTCACCCAGGCTGGAGTGCAATGGTGCGATCTTGGCTCACTTCAACCTCCTCCGCCTCTTGGGTTCAAGAGATTCTCCTGCCTCAGCCTCCCAAGTAGCTGGGATTACAGGCACCTGCCACCACACCTGGCTAATCTTTGTATTTTTAGTAGAGAGGGGTTTCAACATGTTGCCCAGGCTGGTCTCGAACTCTTGACCTCAAGTAATCCACCTGCCTCGGCCTCCCAAAGTGTTGGGATTACAAGCATGAGCCACTGTGCCTGGCCTCTTTTGAGTTTTTTCCAGGAAAAATCAATACAGGTATTTGCTGGTGGGAATGACCAGAAGACAGGGACAGTTTGATGATGCAGCAGGGTGGGGGGAAGTTTGTGGAGTGACGCCCTCAGCAGGTACGATGGGACCAGACCTTGGGCACAGGAGATAGAAGCCCCCCCTTTCCCCTGCAATGAGAGGCAGAATCAGGAACATTCACTGGAGCAGGGCTGGAGGGTCTAGTCGCAGACACAGGACAGTGCAAGTGATTCAAACATTTGTGGAACATTTCTTTTGAATTCTTTTTTTTTTTTTTTTTTTTTTTTTTCAGTAAAATTGGGAACAAAGCCATCAGCAGAGGTAAAAGGTATTGGAAGACTGAGAAAGGCAAGGAGGACCTAGTTACCTGGGAAGGTAGAGGTTTGATGAGCCGTGCTGCCTCGGGGAGCACCACAGGCCCCTGTGTGGTCATGAACAGGAGACCAGTCAGCAGACACGCATTTTTCCCCAGCCACATTCAGCTCACAGGTGCAGGCTGTGGCTGAGTCTGAATTATCATCAAGAGAGAGACTCTGGAGAGTTGCCTGCAGAAGTAGATTTGAAATTTAAGAAGGGTGGGGAGGGCAGTGAGGACAGGAGGAGAGACGATGGACAGCTGGCAGGATAGGTGGGGCCCTGTGGGGTTGAGGGAATGGGGTGGGAGCCAGGGTATAGGAGGGAGTGAGCTGGGAGGGAAGAGCGGGGCGTTTGAAATTAGGACTCTGGATAATGTTGTTTTTGGCAATGACAGGGCCTGAGGTGTAACCCGGGAGTGGGTGACGAAGGATGAATGGCAGGGTGGAGGGGAGGAGATTGGGTAGCCAGGAGGCCAGGCTTTTGGAAAGAATCACCTAGGTCACCCAGAGTCAGGTGAGACTGGATTGGAGAGAGTAACAGTGGCCAGGAGCTGAAGTCTTGAAGGAACACAGGAGGTGGCCTGGGGACCACAGATAACAGACTTAAGGAAGGCTTGTTTAGCACAGTAGCATGAAATTCATGGCTAGGGGTTCAGAAAGGCAAGGGGGCAATGGTCTGGATGGCACAGAGGGGACTGAAGACACTTGCTCTACCTCTAGGCCTCGCAGAAGAGAAAAGAGCCACTCCTGAGAGGGGTACAGGGGATGCAGGGGCTTCAAGGGGCCCCAGTTTCCACTGGAGCAATGTTCACACAAGAGGTGGAGCTAATCAGAGACTGCTGACGACTGAGTTTCAGAGGTTTCAGGATTGGAGAGGAAGTTGAGTCAAAGCAAGGAATGCGTGGAGCTGAGTGGAGACCAGTTCACTAAGGGTGAGGCGTTTCCAGGAGGCCCTGGGATTCTCACAGTGACTGTGAAAATAGTCAAGAATAAAGGGTGTCATAATATTAGTCCCAAAGGTCTCAAGAAGGTGATAGAGCCAGGCTCTGGGGATCAGGAGGTGGGAAGCAAGGGCCTACTGGGGGAAGCAGAAGTGCAAGGGGCAGCATGGAGAATTCATGGTGGTGATCTTAAACCCTCTCCAAACTGGACTTGCATAGTAAGCATTGATTTTGTTTTCTTAGGTTGGAAAAATGACAAACAATCCAGGAAGGAAATCAGCAAATCATTATGTTTACAAAATATTATAAACAGGCAATTAACAGGGAGAAAAACTCAGAAGGGCCATTCCCATTAAAGTTCATGCTTATTAATAATAGAAAAAATAGGCCAGGCGCGGTGGCTCACACCTGCAATCTCAGCACTTTGGGAGGCTGAGGTGAGCAGATCACCTGAGGTCAGGAGTTCAAGACCAGTCTGACCAACATGGTGAAGCCCCATCTTTACTAAAATACAAAAAAACTGGCTGGGCGTGGCAGCAGGCACCTGTAATTCCACCTACTCAGGAGGCTGAGGCAGGAGAATTGCTTGAACCTGGGAGGCAGAGATCTCAGTGAGCAGAGATGGTGCCACTGCACTCCAGCCTGGGTGACAGAGTAAGACTCCGTCTAAAAAAAAAAAAAAAAAAAAAAGAGAAGATATAACTTTAAAGAGACACTTCTTGACACTTCTTAGACTGGCAAGGCTTTCAGAAACGTAAAAACACATATTGGGAGGTACTTGAAAACAAAATCTTGCTGATGGGTGCGTAAATTGATGCAATGACTTTGGAAAGAAATTTATTTATAACGGAGATGAAAATGAAACAACCCAGTGGACCAGTTCTTCCACTCTCTAGCCAGCAGTCCTTCTCAGTATGCACATTCCCATACATGCCTCAGGAGACAGCTAACTACCAGTAACTCCACGGCAGCATTGCTTGCAACTGTCAAATTGGAAATGCCCTTGAATAGGCAAGTGAACAAATCGGATATAGTCACACATGGCATACTATATGACAGGAGAAATCAGTGAACTAGGTCTACAAGTATCCACCTGATAGATCTCAAAATGAGTGCTGAATGAACGAAAAAAAAAAAAAAGCATTATCCCTGTAGCTTGCCTACCACGAATCCATTTGGTTAATTAAAAATCCACAAAACAATAGTGACTTGCACCTACATATATATGTAGCAAAAATACAAAATACGGATGATACACATTGACTGATATGGTTTGGATCTGTGTCCTTGCCCAAATCTAAGGTTGAATTGTATAATCCCCTGCGGTGAAGGAGGAACCTGGTAGGGGTGACTGGATCACGGGGGCAGCTTCTCATGGTTTAACACCATCCCCCTAGGCATTGTCATAGCAATAGTGTTACCGAGAGATCTTGTTATTTAAACAAGTGTATAGCCCTTCCCCACTTTCTCTCTTCCTTCTGCTCAATCATGTAAGACATTCCTCCTTCTATTTCACCTTCTGCTATGATTGGAAGTCTCCTGAGGCCTCCCCCAAAAGCAGAGTAAATGCTGGCACCACCCTTCCCATTCAGCCTGCAGAACCATGAGCCAATTAAAACTCTTTTCTTTATAAACTACCCTTCACAGCAGTGCAAGAACGCAGTACTACACTGACATTAGACGTGGCTACCTCTTGAGAAGGAAGGAATAGCATAAGAGGGGATACAAAGAATTTCGACTAGACCTAACATTTCTTTAAATAAAAGCTCTGAAAGATATATAGCAAAAAATACAGTATCTATTAAATCTGAGTGGTAAGTTCCTCATATGTGTTACACTGACTTGTTATTTTAGGTATGTTTGGATTTTTAGAAACATACGTTTCTTGTTTCTCAATCCATGTGGAAGTTTCAGGAAAGTACGAACAGCGCTACACGGTGCGGACACTCGCTGTTACAGCATCGTGTTCGCCAGAATAGAGATTTAACCCCAAAACCATTTCTTTATGACCAGAAGGTAGACGGTATTAACATTTCACTTAGCCATGTTAAATAACGTCTTCATAGCATTTTTAGATCTGGTAAGGTATATGGGAGAGAGGACCAAATTTTTAAAACCTTTGTTGTAACTGCTAACTTCATAAAATCAGCACCTTTAAACTTCCTTGTGATTTTGCTTTGTAAATGACCCTTTGCTGGTGTTTTAAAAGTAACTAAAACATATTTTATTTGGAGAGTATTCAAAAACTCCTGAGCTGTCATGGTGCCTGCAGAGGCGAGTTGCTGTACTTACCTAATTATCCCTCTCCAAGGCTTCACTGAACCCCACCCAAGCTGCCTGCTCCTAAGGCTGGAAGGTAATAGGAGCACTGCATCCAGGCTCTTCCAGTACAGTCTGGTTCTTTCTGGCCACATCACCAAACTCTCTGCCAAGGTACTTTTCTAAGGGCTCCTTTCAAAGAGAAGGCCCCTGGCTCATGCCGATGTCATTGCTGCCTAGTGGACAGGAGCTGGTGGAGAATCAAAGTGTGTGTGCGTGCGAGGAGGCAGCATGGAGACAAGACAAGCAGAGTAAGAAAAAAGGTGGGAATCACAGTCCCCTTTATTGCACATAAAAAGTGGAGATTCACAGAAAGATGTCAAAGAGTTCCTTAGCAGAAAACAAAGCAAAATCCCAGCAACAAATACAGCCAGTTCTTGTTGTCTGCAGTAGTTACGTTCTTTAAAGTTGCTATCAACACTGACTTAGAAAATGCTGAAACATCACTCCTAGAGGAAATACAGGGTTAGGTTAGCCTCTGGTCACAACACTTAGGTCAACTCATCAATACATGATGAGCTTGTTTTATGTGTGTTTTGTTTTAAAGACGTTTATTACATATTGTTGATCAACACTGAACTCAAGGCCCACGGCACTAGAACTCATGGCTGAATGAAGCTTAACTAACACATATCTTCTCCACAAGGCACATCACAGCCTTCCTGCGCTTAGAACACGGTCCTGCAGCACTACACTTGG
Source organism: Saimiri boliviensis (assembly GCF_048565385.1). Classification (NCBI taxonomy): domain Eukaryota; kingdom Metazoa; phylum Chordata; class Mammalia; order Primates; family Cebidae; genus Saimiri; species Saimiri boliviensis. The sequence goes on from NC_133466.1 coordinate 11,440,734, forward strand.
GGGCCATTTTAAACAGCAAAAGCACCAGGAAAAAGCACACAAATGCAAAAAACATGACACTAAATAGTGAAAAAGACACTTGTTTACAGTATGAGAGCTGGAACAAGAAGGCAGACCGCTGCTTTGTTCGACTGGGAACAGATTTGTCAAGCAACTCAAATTCTTTGCTACTCTACACCTATCTGTGAGTGACTGCAGAAACACCACGGGTATTCATTTTGGGGATACTAATAAATTTTAGCAAGTAAGCAGATTCACAAATACAGAATCTGCCAATAATGAGCCTCGATGATACCGATGAACAGAGCCTGACACTTCTGCCAAAGGGTAATATCTGGTCTTCCACAAAGAGGTGTTTACATTTTGGGATCAGACTGGACAAAGGATGCTACATCCAAGTCACATCATTTAGCTCCACAGAGTCTCCTACTTATTTGGAATAGGGGGGTCAAGAGTCTGCTGTGCATAATCCTTCCTTCAGGCATTGTCTGCTGCACAATGCATCCTTGTCTCTTCCACTCACAGTGGAACTGTCTCAAGGCAAATTGCTTTCTCTGAGAAATGTGATGATGCTGGTGTTCTGGAAGCGAAGGTTCAGATGCGACGCTCAGACACCAATGCTGCTCCCCTTCAGCAACTCAATGAACTTGAACACTTTGGAGACGAAGTCTGGTTCCGTGAGTCTGACTTTCGTAAATCTCACTGGGTTGTGGCGGTGCTAGGAATGTGCACGATTCCCCAGGTGTGACTGCTGTCACTTTAAACTTAAGAGGTCAATTTCTGGGGTTTCAGTGTAGCTCTCCAAAAAGTACTTCACTACCAGTACGGGCTTTCAGTTTCAACATGGTTTTCCTCCTGCGACTAACAGAATGTGTCTTGCTTGTATTTGGCTCTAAGCCCATGTCCCTTAAAGCTTCATTTTCAGAGAACAAAAAGAATGCTGGCAATTTGAGCCCAGCGAATGACTGTGCTGACCTCTGGGACTCCTTTGCTGTTTTCTTGTGATCAAAGACAGTGCCTATTCTGTTTAGAATTAGAGTAATAGTCGGCCCCACAGAATCCACTGGCAGGTTATGAAAACAACAGCTATGCTTATCAGAAGATGAAAAGAAGTATGCAGAGACTAAGCCTCTAAGAAATTATTTTAACCCTTCACCACCTCCATATCCTACCAACTACCAACTTCCTAAATCATTGATGGAAAACTCCTTAGCAAACCAGGCAGTAATTCGGTCCAGGGCATTAGAAACTTGGACGGGCTCTTTGAGACCATCTGGTCCACTGGCCACGTTTTCCATGTGAGGACACTTAGGACAGGAGAAGAAACGGAACATGGTCAAGGCTGGTGTGTGGAGAGTTCTCTGAGCATGTCTCCAGCCCAAAGTCCTATGATCATTCCAATACTGAATTTTTTTTCAAGGTGACCAAGAAGCCCACAAATTGCCTTGGACACTTCCCACCATCCACACCATACCTGTCTGTTCCCAGGTGCAGAAAATAGGCCAGGGACTGGCAGATAGCATCACAAGGCCATTACACGTACAGTCATCTCTCTGCTGAGACCTCCTAACACAAAAGGCAGTAGCCCAGACCACAGCAGAGAGAGAATAATCTGCAGTTTTCACATGCTCCTACGCACATGTCAAAGCACTCGCTGTTCAGAAGGGGTCACCTAGCAAGCATTCTAGTCAACACTGCCCACCTTCTTGTAAACACCTGCAGGCCCTGCCTCAGCCCTCTGTACTTCTCCATGGCAAATCGGTGGAGTTATTTCCTTCCTCACGACTATGCAGGCTGCATGGGGTTGCTCAATTAGGAGGCATATTTTATAGCAAGTTAACATGCACAAGACTCGTTACTGATTGAGATGAAGTATTTGGTTGAAAGATTAGAGAAGTATGGAAAACATGAGCCGCGCTTCCAAGTTTTTAATTGAGTCTGGAAGAGCCCTGATGTAGTACAGAGAGCCCTGAAGTCTCGTCTCTTTATTTTCAAGAAACCCTGAGCAACCTGCCTTCCCAGTCTCACTTCCAGCCACAGCCGCCAAGCTCCGACATTCCAACATCCTTCCCACCACTGCACTGTACTTGTACCCTTCAGGGGCTCCTGAAGCCCCCCTTGCAGTCTATCCACCTCCCCACCTGGCCCCACTCTCATTCCAGACACCAGTGAACCCAGTTCGCCCTCAACCTCAGTTTCCTAGCCCTTGGTTTAAACATCTATTATTATTTGTATTATGGGCTGTGTTTTTAGACAGCTTAACAGTTCACCCCCACGTCTGGGAGGGCCCTGAGGCCAGAACACCGTGCCTCTGATCTCTGTGTCCTGCCCAGCACAGCACCTGCTGTGTCTCTTGAAAGACACCCCTGGAGCAATGTAGAGAGAAAGAAGCAGTGGGAATTCCAGGGCAGGGAGAATCAGGAGAAAAGAATGCCTCTTCTCCAGGAGACACCAACATCTTTCCTGATGTTCTCAGGGTTTCCAGTGGGAGACCTGATTTCAAACACTCCCAAGGAACCCCAGCTCCACGTGCTTCCCTCCTCTGGCAGGGAGGAAGCCTGAGGCCTGGCTCTAAGTGCAAGGTTGGAAAGGCCCAGGGGAGCAGGTCATCCAGAGCTAGCCCCTCGCAGCATGACCAGGACTGCAGGGATTGGCAACGTTCACCCCAGGAGCCATTGGCAGGCCAAAATGGGCTTTGGAAAGACACAGAGATTTGACTCGCAACCCCAACTCCTCTTTTTGCGGCCTTAGGGAAGTTATCTATTGTCCTCGAAGCCTCGGGTGTCTTATTCACAAACTGGTAGAATATTTGGCTCAGGGGGCTGTCGGGAGGGTAAAGGAATATCCATATTGAGCTCCTGCTGAAAGCACTGTGGGATCCCTCGGATGGGTGGGGGTACAGCAGGGCTCTTCAAGACTCAATTAACGCTTGTTAGAGCGGCTCATGTTTTCTATACTCCTCAATCTTTTAACCAAATACTTCATCTCAGTCAACATACATTTGGTCTTCCAGCAAACATCTACTGGGTTTCATGGTCCTTTGCTGACAAGCGCCTGTCTCTGTTCAAACGCTTGGTCAGCAATCCACGGCGCCCACCACTGTGAATCTCATGGCAGCAGCTTCTAAGGCACACCTCAGAGATTAGCTTCTTGGGCCCCCAGCCTCCATCTCATTTTCCATCTCCCTTGGGCCTACCTTCAAAAAACAATCCCCTGGCTTGTCAAAGTACTGAACTGTGGCCACTACCTTTGGACTTGGGAGTGCAGCCTCCTGGAGGCATTACAGTCACAGAAAACACCTGGCCTTCTCTCAGGACCTCCACTCGGGTAGACTGGAGCCATCACACTTTCCTCCAGCCAGGGAGCAGGGCCCACTGGCAAAAATAAGCCTTTCCGGAAACGCTGGAAGACAGAAGGGGTGACTCTAAGTGCTGACAGTATCATGAGGGTAAGTGTCACCTGTGTCATCTACCTTGAGTACTTATCTTAAATGCTGATGTTCCTCTTAAATTCCTCTTAGAAGTCCAAGTTTGGTGTCCTAAAATACAGCCGGTCAAGCCAAGCGTATCGGTGAGATCAAACCAAGTACTTCTGGAAGACTGAGCCTGTCCAAAGAGGACCACAAATAGTCAAGGCTTCGAATCACAGGAAGATGCCCTTTCCCAGGACACGAGCCCCCAGGGAGCATCCTGGAGCTGGTGCCTCACCCAATCCTGCCTTTCACCTTTGGGGCCTCATTTCCCATTGGCAACCTCCTACCCCTTTACACTTACTCCTCACGGGTCTCCCAGATGTGACCCCTCAGTTCCTTGTCACATCGCATGACGGCTCCTCACCCTTCAGAGCTCAGCTTGCTCATCCCCTCCCCACTGCATCCTCTGCACTTCCCCCAGCAGCTCCTGCCCCGCTAACTGCACCATACACACTTTACTGCTTCCATGCCAGTTCTCAGCTCCACGAGGCCAGGGACTGTCTTTGTCCATTGCTCTACTGCCAGCACTTTGTCCATCATCATCCTCTGAAGCAGACCACAGAGCCTCGGGCCACCACCGGCCTGGGCAGTGAGACCTGATGCTCTACTCTGACAAACAATTGGCCCCGAAACCACCCACTGGCACGCCCTGCTCCAACACTAGGTATCCTGGCAGACCACCGGCTGCCAGGGGGTGAGGACCCCTCAGCTGCTGAGGATCCAGCTATGTGCTGGTCACTCACAGGGGAAAGATGGTGGCTTCATTTTGGAGCTTCCAAGGAGGGGAACTGGCACACTGCCCGGCTGCCCTACTTTGCCAGCCTCCTTCCTAATGCTCTCCTCTAAATTGTGCCATGGGATTCTGAACACTTGCATGACCTGGAATACCCAATGCCATCAATCGTCTTGTCAGGGACTGGCAAGTGCAGGAAAATAAAGTGGCATGAGGCCAAATGCCACCACCTGAGTGGTGACAATTCACCTCAGACACCCAAGTGCCTTGTTTAACTAACCTGAGAGGGCAAAGACAACCTTATTATTACAGGAGGGAAAAACCAGACGGCATCAGGGTCCCCAGTTCAAGATTCCAGCTCTCACTGGCAGTTGTGGGATCAAGGGCAAATCTGAGTGGGTTTCCTCATCCAAACAACGGGTCTGACAATACTGCCTTCCTGGGGCTGCTGAGTTAACTGAGGGAATGGCAGAAGTGTGCGGCACGGCACATGGTGTGCGCTTAATAAACTCCAAGCAAAACAGACCTCGGATAGCACCAGGTCAAAGAACATCAGGACGCAAAGTGTCTGCTAGAGAGCTGGTGCTCTCGCAAGCCCTGGCCAAGGGCCTGCGCTGTCAGGAAATTCCAAATAAAACAGGAAATAGCATATATTCCCAGATAATCTTCACTCTACCCCTTTTATTTCTAGTCTACAGCTGTTAATGAGCCTCTTCACTGAATTATTGCTCTTCAAAAAGACTTTTTAATAGCTTTTTGCCTCTGCAGGAAGTTAAGCTGGATACTGCCTGAGCTCTTAATAAGCAAGGTGGTAACACTGATGCCCCAGTGCAGACACAGGCAGCTGCTACTGAGGGAGGCGGCGCGGGGCCGGAGCTGGGAGACTGCGCCCTCCTGGCGCTCTGGGGATCTGCTGCGCATCTCTCCGTCATCCGGTCTTGCCATGGTTAAAAATCAGCCAAGAGGCCAGAACTCTCAGCTCCCTCCTGCTTTTCAGAGATTCCTAGAACTGGCACTTCTCCAACACTTCATGCGCAGAAGTTCTGTCATCTAGGATGGTGACAGACCCCTTGTACAGGGAGCCTCCTTCCCACCACCTGGGAAGGAGGATGGGCGGGTCAAATCTTTCCAACCAGTCCCGAGGAGACCGAGGATGAGATGCGGGTGACTATTTTGGGCAACAGCCTCATCCTCACCCATCCTGGAAGCCATGCCACTGTCAGGAGTCTAATTCCTGCAAGAGCCTTGCCTTGGGCTGAGGGACAGCAGAAGAGGCAGGTGCCAGTGGCAAAGCAAGGACAGGGAGCAGCATCAGAGCTTAACTGTGCCAGAGCACACGTCCCTCCACGAAGAGCAGCATTCACCACAGTGACAAGCGAGGTGTGTCGGGGGGGGGGGGGGGGGGAGCCTGGCCAGTAAGGAAAAGACAGACACACCCCTCCTCCCCTGCCCCACCTAGGTTCTAGACCTCAGTGGGTACTGGGTGATGCCTCCCCCACACTGCCAGGCACCGCCAGCTAGACCAGAGCTGCGAGGCCCTGGGAAGAGCACTGCACTGGGGTAAGTGAAGAGACAAAACACCAGCATTTCTACAATCAAGTTTATTACTCAAAGCAAAAGTTGCCCATAGAAGACACTGGTCTTCCACTTTTATTTCTGCATGGTCATACAGGCTGAATGACTAGCTCCCAATCCCAGGAGGTATTATAAGTTCTGCTCTTCAAAATGATGATACTGTTTTAATGTCCTCACCGACAAAGAAATGACATTAATGAAAACACAATCAAGAATGACCCACTGGTACTTCAGATTACAGAGAAGCTGTCAGTGAGCAGTTCCCCACCTCTCACAGCAAAGGGGATCAAGGGCTAAAAATACCTTAGAAAAATCAAACAGCACCTGAAACACACGCTTACATAAAGGCCAAGCCCGCAAACTATTCCTTCTCGTCCATGCTGCTCAAATGTGAAGGGATTACACATAAAGTTAAAATGTGGCGAATCTTCTCACTTCCTCCTCTTCTTTGTGGAATATAATTTTTCTTCAAGTGGGACTGGGACAATCCCTTCACATTCTTTTAGTTCCTGGGTCAGAGGGTGTTTGACGATATTCCCTCTAATGACATCTGTGTCTCGAGACAAGTGATTCAACATGCTTTCAACAGTTGTGGTGGGTGAATAAAAATCCACCAAGAAATACCTGCAATAAAATAAAAACTTGTGAGTGCCTGCATTGGAACTGTAACAATTATATTATTTTGGTCAATGTTTCCACTTTACTCTTCCCAGACAGACAACAACTACACACAAACACACACATACACACACATACCCTTGTCAAAACAGAAACAGCTGGTAAGCTGATCAGCTAACAGAACTGCAGTATGATGCCCAATCTCCCTTTTTCTATGGCTTTTCCCATTACACTCTTGTGAAAATATGAATCCAAACCAACTTTATGGCAGCAAAAACACACTGTAACATTACAGACAGCATCAAGTACTAGAAAGCATGGGTAACTCCTAACCCATTGACAAGACTGAATTTTCCAAACTATTAATTCATGCTCTGCGTGTGTGTGTGTGTGTCTGTGTGTGTCTGTGTGTCTGTGTGTAAACATCTATTAGATATTCTTCTAACTTTTCAAAGTATTTTTCCTGTGAGCTAACACACCTAAGAGAACCATGAACCCACAAACATGAGAAAAGATTAAGAAAGGCATGGGACTGCTCTACAAATATTTTCAATACACACAAGGAGCGAGAAAATTACTTGAACCTTAGGCAAGAAAAATAATTTACCACTCATCACTCAAACCAGACTAGAGTCCACAGGCATCCCATGCAGCTCATGGGTCTTCAAAGATCAACAGGTCCTCAGCAGCCTGCTGGATGACAGTGCAAGGAAAGAGCCCTCCCTACCCACTCCCCCTCCTCTCAGACCTAAAAGGCTAAGCCTCCCTTGTACTGTTTGGTTTGGACCATTATGTGACTAAAGGTCAGTTTTCAGCACAGTATTTCAAAATCCTGCAATGTTCTAGCTGGTTAAGATGATCTTTTCGCCATCGCTTGCCTTGTTCTAGCCATACATACGGTTCTCAGAACTCCCAAGCACATTGTCCTCTCAGGCCTTGCACTCACTGATCCCAAATTCCACACAGCTCATCCCTTGCTTCTATGTCTCTTGTCCAAATGTCACCCTCCTAGAGAGGCCTTCTGTGCCTACTCTCCTAAAGCAGCAGCCTCCGAGCCCCACCAAGGTCCCTCACTCTCCATCGCCCTCATTCAAGGCTTTGTTTTGTTCAGCAGAGCACTTTCTCACCTCGGGCACAGTGTGCATTTGCTTACTGTCGGCCTCGCTCCACTAAAGCACAATTACCATAGGAAGAAAGGCTCTGGTGCTAACCCTGTAACACCAATAGAGATGAACACGGAAGAGGTCCAGAGTAAGTCTTTGACCATGGTGGTTTTAGCACGCAATGTGGAACTCTCAAAGGAAGCTGAAAGACCAAACTGAAAAGGAAAAAATTCACCAAGGAAGAAACTTACGAGAAAAGGGATAGCATCTTGTGTAATTCCAGACAAAGGGCAAAGAGGTTCAAAACGTGTAAGAAAACTTACCAAGGGACCATTTGCTCTTGGCCGCGTCTAGTGGAATAATTATTCAAGTAAACATATAATTAAATATAAGGACAAAAATATATGCCAACCAAAAACATTAATCGAAAGAAAGCTCAAGTGGCTATCTTAATATAAGGCAAAGCAGACTTCAGAGCAAAGAAAATTACCAGGGATAAAAAGAGACAATAAACACATAACGAGTTTAGCAGAATTACAAGATACAAAAGACAATACATAATGATGGGCTCACCAAGAAGATATATATCTTAAATATACATGCACCAGATAACAGAGCTTCAACATATAAGAACAACAGAACTGAACAGAGAAAAGGACAATCACAGCTGAAGCCATTTAACATTCCTCTTTCAGTAACCAATAGAACTGCTATACAGAAAATCAGCAAGGATATAGAAAAAGTGAACACCAACATTAACCAACTAGAATTAACTGATATTTATAGAACCCTTTACCCAAAAACAGCATAATAGACATTCCTCCTAAGTGTACACAGAAAATTTACCAAGGTCAACCATATTCTGGGCCATATAACATAAAGGGATTCAAGTTACACACAAAGATCTTGGGAAAATTGCTAAATACTTGGAAACTAAACACATACCTAAATAACCTGGACAAACAGGCAGAAGGAAAAATCAAAAGGGAAATTACAAAGTACTTTGAATTGAATGAAAAAGAAAATGCCACAAATCAAAATTTACAGGTAAAACAGTACTTGTCAGCAAACTTGTATCTGCTAAATGCCTAGGTAAGAAAAGAAAAAAGGCCTTAAATCAAGAGTCTCAGCTTCTACTTTAAGAAACTAGGAAAAGAGCAAATTAAATCCAGGAAGATGATGGAAGAGAGGGAGAGAGGAGAAATTCCTAAAGCATAAAAAAGAAAAACAGCATTTAACAAAATCCACAGCCATTCGTGATTTAAAAAAAAAAAAAAAAACTCAGCAAACTAGAGATAGAAGTGACCTCCCTCAAACTTATAAAGGGCATCTTTGAAAAATCTACAGCTGACTTTTCACCAACTGGTGAACACCTAAATGCTCTTCCCTTAAGATTGGGAACAAACCAGAAAGTCCACTGTCACTTTTATTCAACACTAAACTGGAGGTTTTAGCCAGTGCAATAAGGCAAGAAAAAGAATAGGTATCCAGACTGATAAGGAAAAAGTTAGACTGTCTTATTTGCATATGACATGATTGTGTTGAGAAAATATTTAGAAATCTATTTAAAAAGTAGAACTAATGAGTTTAGCAGGATTGCAAGATACAAAAGTCAGCGTTATTCCTATATTCTAGCAACAAATTATCAGATCTTGAAATTAAACATTCAATACTTACAGAGAAATCAGACAAAAGATATGCAAAACTAGAACATGTTGTTGAAAGAAACAAAACCTATCAGGTATATCTTGTTCATGGGTAAGAAGACTCAAAATTTAGATGTCAACTCTCTCCAAGTTAAACATAAATTGAGATCTATTACTTATTTTACTGAAATAAAATCTATTCAGATTCAGTAGAACCTCAATCAAAACCCTAGAAAATTGATTATAAAGTTCGTAATGGTCCTAAAACAGCCAAAACAACTCTGATAGAGAATGTAAGTTGAAGGACTAATACTACCTGATTTTCAAGACTTTATTATAAAGCTATGGCAATCAAGACAGTATGATATTCATGTACAAAAAGAGAGATCAAAAGACTAGTACAGAGAGTACCCAAATAGAGATTTACAACAAAAGGTGCTGGAATAATCCAGTACCCACATGCAAAAAAAGGGAACTTTACTCCCTACTTGTACCATTTAAAAAATTAACTCCAAATGGGACACAGATTTAAATGTAAAATATAAAGCTGTAAAACTTACAAGCATAGGTAAATTTGGATTAAGTAAAGTTTCCTTAGACACAACACCAAAACCAAAATCCATAATAGAAAAACTTGATAAACTAAACTTCACCAAAATTAAAAACTGCCCTTTGAATAAAAGATAAGACACTAAGACTTGTGAATTACAAGTCTGATAAAGGATTTGCATCTAGAATAAAAAGAACTCTCAAAATTTAATTTAAAAAAATTTTAAACAATGGTCATTAAGATTTGAGCAGACATTTCACAGAAGACGTACAATAGCAAAGCAGCACATGAAAAGATACCTAAACTCATTAGTTGTGAGAGAAGTGCAAATTAAAACCACAAAGAGATACCTACTAGAGTGCAGTAAAATTACAAAGACTGACCACACCAAGTGTTGGCAGGGATGTAGAAACACTGGCACCCCAGGGCAGCACATGGTCCATGCTAAGCGACAGACACTCGGGCTGTGTCCTCAGGATGACCGAGTGGGAGACAGCAGCACCAGCAATGGCAGAGAACCCTGACATCAAGCCCTTTGGGAAGTGGAACACTGATGATGTGCAAATCAGTGACACTTCCCCGCAGGATCACACTGCAGTGAAGAAGAAGTATGCCAAGTACCTGGCTCACAGTGCTGTGCGGTACGCTGCCAAACGCTTCCGCAAAGCTCAGGGCCCCATATGTAGCGCCTCACTAACTCCATGATGATGCATGGTCACAGCAACGGCAAGAAGCTCGTGACTGTGCGCATCATCAAGCATGCCTTCGATTTCATCCACCTGCTCACAGGCGGGAACTCTCTGCAGGTCCGGGTGAACGCCATCATCAATGGTGGTCCCTGGGAGGGATCCACCAAATCGGGGGAGCAGGGACTGTGAGACAACAGGCTGTGCACGTGTCCCCACTGCACCATGTGAATCAGGCCATCCGGCTGCTGCGCACAGGCGCTCCTTGAGGCCACCTTCCAGAACATCAAGACCACTGCTGAGTGCCTGGCAGAAGAGCTCATCAGTGCCACCAAGAGCTCCTCCAACTCCTATGGCATCAAGAAGAAGGACAAGCTGGAGTGTGTGGCCAAGTCCAACCGGTGATTTTCCCAGCTGCTGCCAATAAACCAAGCCGCCCTTTGGGGCAGCCCCACCTCACCACACACAAAAAAGAAAAACAGGCTCTCGTATACATTGCTAGTGGGAATGCAAATGACAGTGATTTTGAAAAAAACAGTTTGGCATTTTCCCAAATTAACATACACCTACCATTATGATGTAGCTATTCCACTGCTAGGTATTTACCCAAAAGAAATTAAAGCGTATGTTCACACAACAACCTGTACACAAATGTTCACAGCAGCTGTAACAACCCTGAAGTAGAAAAAACACAAATATTCATCAACATGTAAAATGATAAATACACAATGCCATACTACTCAGCAATGAAAAGGAGTCTATTGATACACACTATTGAGCTCAAAATAATTATGCTGAGTGAAAGAAACTACAGTAAAAGGTGTCCATACCATCCAATTCTATCTATGTAAGCCTAAAAAATAAAATGTTCCTCAACTTACAATACATGCATCTTGATAAACCGACTGTAGGTTGAAAATATTTTATGTTGAAACCACATTTAATACACCTACCCTAACATCACTTAGACAAACGACCAGAACACTTACATTAGCCCACAGTTGTGCAAAATCATCTAACACAAAGCCTATTTTACATTAAGTGTGGAATAGCTCCGTAATACCGCACTGAAAGTGAGAACAGAATGGCTGCCTGGGTACTCAGGGACGCCTTCTACTGCATCCGCACCACCTTCACACCAGCATAAAGTCGAAGAAAATCTACAGTCAAAGAAAGCAGATGAGTGGTTGCTGGGATGAAAGACAGGTAGAGGAAGGAATCAAAGGGGCTGGAGGAAAATGTAGGGGTAACAAATTTATTATCTTGATTGTGGTGATTTTGTGGCTGTATACATGTCAAACCTTATTAAATTATACATTTTAAATATATGCAGTTTACTGTATGCTAATTATCTCTATAAAGCTGTTGATTTTAAAATGGCAGTTCAGAAGCTGAATGGGCAGGAGTGAGGAATGAACTGATGTGGGATGGGGACAGCAGGGAAGCAATCAGAGCTGATGAAGACTCCCAGGGTTCCTCAAGCAACGAAATAAAAATGGTACAAACGAATCCACTATCTCACAACTTCCTGAAGCAGTGACTTGCACATTTGCTCACAAATAAGACTGCCACTTGGGCTCACTCTGAAACTGATCACATTTTCCTGATCACATTTTCCAAGGTATAACTCCACTGGCTTATTTCTACTCCACATAGCAGGTGATAGGGTTGCAATGACCCAGCATATGAATTCATTTGTTCAATATTTAGTTATTGATTACTTACTTAGAGTTGGGTGCTAGAACAGAGTTTAAAATAGTGTGATCAACCTCACATCACCTGCTCCTTGCAACCCTCAGCCTTTTACCCAGTCACTCCCCATGTCCCACAATAATTCCATTTGGCCACCTGGTAGCCAGGACACAGAACTCTGACCCAACAGAGCCCCAACATTTTTTTCCTTCCCATTTATCCATTTGCTCTTTCACTCAGTATTCATTAAAATGTCTTTCCAACCTACCATAGATAAGTTATGACCTCACCCTGCCTGCCAACATTCCCACCATACCGAAGTCTATAGCAGGTAGTTTTTCTCTGAGTCCCCTCCTTTTCCTTGGCCTTGTCCACTTTCCCTAGAAGGCTTCCTCTCTTGATTCATTCCACTTGAAGCCCTGTGCTTAGCAGGCGGCCCCAAACTGCGGCCCCCTGAGGCCATTTATCCGGCCCCCCGCCGCACTTCAGGAAGAGGCACCTCTTTCATTGGTGGTCAGTTGAGAGGAGCACAGTATGTGGCGCCCCTCCAACGGTCTCAGGGACAGTTAACTGGCCCCCTGTGTAAAAAGTTTGGGGACGCCTGGCTTAGAGTAGTGTGCTGCTGAAATATCGTGCATCAGGAGGGAGGTGCCTAGGAAGGGCCTGAATGCTCTGGGCATCAAGTAACCCAGACCCCAGCACTGCTGAGTGCTCCATGCCCCTCCCTCCAGAAAGTCCACAGGTTAAGCCTGCCCTTCCTTACAGTCAAGTATTCAATTTATTCAAATAGCACCTCTGGGGCTGTCTTGGTTTTACTTATGATATTGTTCATAGCAAGTACTGCTTTCTTCCATTTTCCATTCAACTGCTGCACAGGGTTAAAGGCTTGTGGGCTAGCCTAGGAGTCTAAACATGTTCTAAGAGAAAGTGTGTTTACAGATGCCAGCAACAACTCAACTGCCCACAAATCAATTCTCATCCAGCCCTCCTGAAAGTGTTCTCCGTATACTTAGCACTCACTAAATAATCCTAAGAAATACACCCAAAGCTGCTGGATTCTATTTTGTGATAAGGGTAAAAAGAATACCCAAGGATGGGAACTGGAAGCCAGATATATCAGAAACCTTTTATTTCAGAACTTGCAAGTGTCTTTAGGACTCTCTAATTTTCAAAGTGCTTTCACAGCTTTCAGACAGCTTTTGAGGAAGAGGATGAAAGAGAAGTGTCGGCTCCACTCCGTGCAGCAATTGAGGAAATGGAAGAAGAGGAAGTGGTGCCGAGGTGCCAAGTACTGGTTGGGGTCCAGCAGCCCTCTCCCCAGCAACAATACTCCTCTAGGAGGCTTTAAAGTGGTTTCCTACACGTTGCCTCCTTTGAGTCTTACAATTTAATGGAGTTAAGAAGAGAGGCTCAAAAAGGTTAAGTCATTAGCCCAAGGTCACTCAGCTATGAAGTGGTCACTGCCAGGATTCAAACAGAGCAGGTCTTTTGACTCCAGGACACAAGAAACCACAGATAGCTTTAGGACCAAATGGGTTACAGAATCACAGAATGAAAGTGCTGGAAAGGACCATAAAGAGAAACCAGCCCAAACCTTTCACAGGAGCAAACTGAAGCCCAGAAGGGAACTGAGAGGCCCCCGGTCACAAAGTGAGAGTCAAGCTCCGGACTCCAGACCCCACAGCTCCCCACTCTGTATACTGTATCTCTTGCTACCTAGCACCCGCATACTGGAGGATTCTCAAGGATAAAAAGAAATAGTAGATAAAGACCTGGAAATCCTAAGATTGGGCTTTCCTAGCTTCAGGAGGCTCTCTGTTGCTACCAAAAGCCCTCTTGCCTTCACCCTCTTAACTGCTCTGATTTCCTGCCACCAGGCATGACAACACTCCTTCAGCAACCAATCAAACAAGAACACAAGCCAGCATGCACAGCTGGTGACTGGCATCTCCTGCTTGTCTTCCTACTGATCTGGGCCTGGGGCTGATGCGGCCCAAGACTGCTTCCCCTCCCACCGCTCCTTATTATACCGTGGAAGGTTCCACAGAAAGGAAACGCCACCAAAACAGCAAAGGTGAGAAGTGACTCCGAGACGGGCAGACCGTACTGTATTCGCCACTCTCCATTCAGAGTTGAACCTCTTACCACCCCCATCGCGACCTCTTCTCCCAGGAAACCAAGTTGTGCCTCCCAGGCCATGAGAGAACTGATCAGAAGTCCAGGACAAAGTCAATCTCTGTCTGCTTCTATGGCCCAAGTACACAGATAAGTGGTCCATTGTGGCTTTCCCACACAGGAAGGACCTTGACCAATTCCTGGTTGCTTCCAGTATACATCCTGTTCTTAACTATTTATCTGGGCAAGCTTAACTTGTTAATGAGCACCTACTATAGGCAAACCTCAGGAGGCTAAACGTGGTCTCATCCTGGAATATGCAGCCCAACTGGGCAGAGAGGCTGTACGAGCTGCTGTGTGAGCAGAAACCCAGCCTTCCCCTGCAGTCCTGTGGGAGACCAGGCAATGACATGGCGGTCACGGACTCCTGCCTCACTGCTGGGCTTTGCTAACCACAGACCGAACCTGAGGACTAAGACTGAGACTTTTTACACTATGACAGCACCAAGTACAGTCCCACAGTTCTATTTTTACACATGAAGAAAGTAAGGCCTGGAAACAACCTGTGTGGAGTGCTGGGCTGGGCAGCTTTTGATGCCTGTGAGGACCCCTTTCTCATGACAGCAAAGGTCCCCAAGAGACCTACAAAAATGGGGAGTTAAGCTGAAAAAAATGGCCTTGGAACTCCCTTGATACCTACTCCTTATATCCTCATGAAGGTTGCCATGGAGAAACCATTCGAACACTCAGAGGAGCTGCTGTTCAAGGGAAGGTGGCCAGAAAGGGGGCTCAGAGTCTCCAGGGGAGTCTGAGAGCCCTCTGCCCCACCTTCCTCCTGAGCCTGGGAAAAGGGAGAATCAAGAGGACTCTGCAGCCACAATGAGCTGTCAGTCCCTGCTTCTTCCCCTAGCCAAACAGGAAGAATCAAAACACAAGGCCAGAAGTCCCAACGCATGTGAACTCACGATCAACTCCTCACTCCAGGTACAAAAGTGTGGATCTGACTGCATCACAACTGCGCAGACATGCCCCAAAGCGGATGTTCTTATTGAACAAAAGCTCCCCAAATAGCTAGTTTTCCATTTTCCACTTTTACTCTTGGTGACTGAATCAATAAGTAGACAGATCATTTTGGGAAAACAGTCTAAAATCTAATTACATGACACGTTCCCAGCACCTTCGACCATGTGCTACATGGCACAAATGACCCAGTTCCACATACCGGGTAGCCAGGGTCGATGCAAACACCAGCATCGCCTTGAACACAAAGCCAAGCAGTGTTCACATTTTAAAAGTTTGTTTTCCCATGTGTGGTGCGCTAATTACGAAATCACTTCATCTATAAAGTTGGTATTAGCTTCACAAAAGCATCTCTCTTTTCTATAGAAAAGCATGTAACTTATGCACACTAACTGCAGAAGTGGAAGTGAGGAGATGAGTGATTCCAGGCGACAAGGAACCAACAAAGGTTTAGTACACAAATGCGTTTCTCACTGCAGATATCAACGTTCGAAAGCTGGAACAACGGTGAACTTCTTCCTAGGTAGAACTTGTCCACGTGGTCTTCAAGATGATAATGTGCCCTCTTTGTATTTAAGACATTCACATGCCACAGAACTCTCTACTACAAGGCCCAAACCCTCTAGAGATCTGAAACCACTCAGAGAAATGGCTTCCCCAAGACAGACTGTGCCCAATACTACAAAACAATGCCACCAAGAACACTCCATTCACAGCAGCATGGTCACAAGAGAGCCAGCAGCTCTCATGTCCTTTCTGCCCCTGCACCACTCAGTAACCCATGCAGACAGACTGTTTGGTGCTGCCAGGCCTTCCCCCACTCCCCTAGTTGTCCAAGGGGAAATAACATACTTTCTTACAGTGCCCTTAAATGTAAAGGTTATACATTCTTTATTCACTTTTGTCTTAACCCTATATTTACAAGTTTTCCATAAAAAGAGCTTGCTTGAATTTGAGTAACATTCTTTGTCTCTCTGTCTCTCTCACCCTCCCCTTCTCCCTAGCAGACAAGTGGAAATTTCCACTGAAGCACTCAGTGGCTCACACAGTGGGTGGGGGGGAGGGGGAGGGGGAAGGGGAAGGGAGAAGGGAGGGCTTTGCAGCCCTGAAGCATCCTTGAGCCTTTCTGAAGATAGGAAACAGATCTGTCTGAATGCCAGTTCCTAGACCGGCTCAGTTAAACCTTGTTGGGTTCAGGCTTCACTGAGGCAGTGAATTATTCACCTTCAAACTGAGGTACCTTGTGCATGGAAAAGCCCCATTTCTTTTTATATCTGTTGGGTCTCATACATTCTCAAAACCACTAACATTAAACCTGCTGCAGAATCCTTACATATCTTGGGGCAGTGCCACTAAAAAGAAACCTCCAAGGCCATAGCAGCCCTGTCTGAAAACCTGGTGTGGAGTACCTACACACAAGAACAGGGTCAGGATGCTGGCAGGAAGGCACGAGAACATGGAAATGTTAGCTAACGGGAAAACTACAGAGGGGAATCAATCTCCTCTAGAGAGGGTGCCAGCGCTCCTGGAGTAAGCTGCAGACACATTTGGGAAGCAAGTCAGTAAAATTCCAATGATTCACCATGGAGCTGGTTATTTTTATCATTCTGCTTACCCGTAAATAGAAGGGCATCTTATATGTAGGCCAGCAGATCTCTGCTATAAGCACCTATCCAAATTTTAAAGCAGATGAGAATAGGCAAAGAAGGGGCAAAACGGGCAAGAAAAATACCTTCTACTTGAGAGTTCTTATGTGCAGGCATTTGGAAGCCAGCCCAATCTCACTGCCATAAAATCAGACCTGGTAAAAAGGGCAGAGGCAACCTTTTACAAAGCAGCACAAGCCCAACACTGAAATACGGACCACACTTTATCATGTATAGTTTCCTCTCAGTCTCAGTTCAGCCCCATCTAGTGGAAAGAAAACCGTACACTCCGTGCAGCCCTGGAGTGAGTGACGTGGTTCTGGCAAAGGGTGACTGTTACTATGATTCAGTAAGATGCCTGCCCCTTTTTAGCACGGGTCTAAATGAGCCTCTCCAACCACTGCTCCCTCGAGCGTAAATGACATCTTCCCCTTTCAGATGCCCAGGCATACGGTAAGAATTTTCCACACCAACACTCTGTCTGTCCCACAGAGTAGGTTAGGCTCTCAGGGTGAGCATGTGAAGGCACAAAAGGGAGGTAATCTCAGGGGCCTGAAAGAGACCCCAGCAAATCCAGAGCTGGGAGTGACTCCCAGGCCTCTGAGCAGCACAGCTCCAGATCGTGTGCCAATGATTTATTTAGTATTAATATGCTAGATGGCTGAGATATTGTCCCAATCCCTGATAAGGGTGACCCAATCCAGGCCCCACTCTGCTGCCAGGGGGAACACTGAATCCCATTTTCAAAAACAAGTTAAAAATGGTCCTCAGTGGAACACAAATGACTGACTGACTCCCCCAGTTCTAAGGACCTTCAGAGATTATGAATTAAGAAAATTTCTGTGGACTAGTCTGGGAACTTAACCATCAAGTTGTTCCATTGGGAAAATAAGTTCTCAGTTATAAACAACAGACTTACAGACAAATTTCTGGAACATAACCTGTTTCTCAAGTGGAGTCTGACCAAACTAATATTTGAAATATAATGACTATATTTTTCTTTTTGGCATAAGCTAGAAATAGTCTTGATATAATAATAAACATCAGGTACCATTTCCAAAGTATACCCTCCTCCTCCTCTGGGCAGATTTCCCAGATAACCCTAAAGTAACAGGCTCTCTCTTACCTACTCTTTTCTTCCAGCCTACTGGGCATGTATGTGATAATGAGGTTGATTCTGGGGGCAGGGGGATTGATTTGGGGGATGGGCATGGGACAAGAGTAGAGGCAACTGCCCAGTATGTAGTGAAGTCATTAGAAGAGAGATGCCTACCTGTCAGCCCCAGGCCTAGATTACTCCCTGCTGTGCTGGGCACTTTCACACACACTCCCTTAGCTGCTGCCTAGTTTAGCACTATGTGGCCAACTCTCCGATTAGACTGAAAACTCCTTGAGACCAGGAACCACGACAATCGTCAGAATCAACCTGAGACCTGTAGACGCCACCAGGACATACCATTTCTCCCCACAAAACATAAAAGCAACAAACACACGACACCAACAGTACCATGAGAAAATGTGAATTCTCAGAAACGTCTACGCTCACTCCATTAGCCAGCCAAAAGCTGGCTCTCGCACACCACTGACAGGATTCAAATCAGCGCCTCACCATAATTTCAGTAAGTGTTATGGCCTCCGGGACTGTTCAAAAAGACCCAAAACTTTGACTGCTAAACATGTAACCAGTAAGACCACTGTTTCTTCTCAACCACTTGAGAAAAGCGAGCCTCCCAGCACATAATCCTTACTACATGCTTCTAACACTTTCTGTGGCCATTACTAATGCACATGAAGAATTATGAACAAAATGCCTGGTACTGATGTGGTTAGGGTTAGTGATCACGGGGGCACTGTCTGAAGCCAAGAGACTATCAGACTAACCTTAAGCTCCACACTGCAGACACGTAAACATACCACCCGATTCCAAATCTTCACCCAGGTAGCTCCAAACCACACTCTCAGATCCTCATTTCCCAAAAGTCACTGTGGAGAATAGAGTGTTCTAGAAATAAAACACATAATCAAATACAGTTCATCAATGAAGGGATCTTACTGAAGGGCTTCTCATCCTTTATGGGCCAATGTGCACTGTGAATCTCTAGAAGGAATTAGATCATGTGAGGCTTCCCGCATCTCACTGAAAACACCCACCCTACTTTTCTTTTTTTGATGGAACATCTCTATAGAATTAGTATTTCAGAGACCACACTTCAAAATACATTACCTTAAACAAATAAAAACCGAACAATGACTTATCCCAGAAAACAGGCTTAAAGCATGACCCTCCTCCACTGCAGCTGGCACCACCTTTCTTTGTCTATATATAATAAACATATGAATACAGAATGCTGCTTCTCCTTTACTGAGGAGTCTGAAAGTAACAGAACAGAAATAAAATCTTTAAATGTCAATGAACTAAGTGACTGCAATGTATTCCTCAGTGAGGTACATGTACCTTTGTCGGGGGAACCCAGAAGCAGGGCTAGTATTCTCAGCAGTTCTGGCTTGGTCCCAGACGGGCTGTTCCAGGACCTGAATTTATTCCACCCATAAAGACAAAAACAGCCCCCCACCCCCAACCTCCAGCACCGCACACAGAGGTCTGAAAATGAACTGACTTAACACAGCGGTTCTGGAGCGTGGTCCTCAGACAACAACATCAGCATTACGCAGGCTATGTGTTAGTGCAGATCCTAGGATGCTGGCCACGCCAACCTTAAACCAAGTAAAATCCTCTACTTGGAAAAAGGGCAGAATCGCCTGGAAGTACTATGTGAGTGAAGAAACTGACTTCTCTTTCCATTCACTGCCTTTCATCCAAGAACTGTGCTAATAATTCTTAGACAGATTTCATATGTTCCTCTTTAAATAAAAAGGCAAAAGGATTCCTAACTGTGCTGCTGAAACCACACTCACTGGTGATTAAGTTTAAAAGAAACAGACAGACAGACACGTGCAGGGTCTCCATCACTCATTGTTATGATTGTGGAAGAAGCCTAGCCACGGTGCATTTCCTGTTGCCTAGCAACACCTCAGGCACTCTCTTCAGAGGTGTTCTCAAGAAGCTGAACACCAGCACAAAACAAGGTGAAGCAATCAAAAGATGAAATTTGCAGCGCAGCAGAAGGTTTAAATGCAGTAAGAAAGCCTCGATGTGAGACGCGACTCCACTCAGGCCCTATCGCACGTAGCGTACCTGCACAAGATGGCTAAATCCACGTGACTAGAAGCGGCACTCTCACCACAGAGCACATCTGCAGAGACTGTCTTGCTGGGTCCTTTTGGCAATGCAGATGGGAGACCCATTACCTGAGTTCAGCGCCCAAAGAGGCCGGAAGCAGAGAAGGGACGTCCTCGAGGTCACAGAGTTCCTGAATGCCAGAGGGAGACAACTCTTCTACTCTCTCCCCACTGTGCTAAAACCTGATTCCCATCTTCTCTAACACCCACTCCTAGGAAACCCCACAACATAGGAAGACTCAAACCTACTCTACAAATTGTTCTCAAAGACCTTCTACACAGATAGTTATTACTACAGAATCAAATCTGTGGCGTGTAGTTGAGGAAGTTGCTGTACACAGCAGGAGACAAAATTCCCAACTGTGATCACTACTTGGAGTAGGTATCACCATTTTTCTCCTGTGGATTAGGCTCGGGTTACATACACGTTAGTCAAAAGCAGCACATTCCGTTATGTGCAACCCATATGTTTCAAACAGATACACTATACATGTAGGCAGCACTCTTCACTAAGGTATTTTAAAGGCAAAAGTTAAACAAATGCCAGGGAAAACAGTACTAAGGTTGACAAGAAAAGTTTCCTACAAGCTAGACTTTACAAGTCCACTGCTCCTAGGAGGGCCTATTTTTGAACTCAGATCACAGTCTATAGTCCATACCATATCCCACGTGCAACACAATACTGCCAGCGTGTGTACCCAAAAGACACCCAGGCGCAATGGGGGTCTGACTGTGAAACTGTAAGAACTTCTAATGTTAACTCAACAGGGCTCTTCACTGAGCCTATCAAAAATGTTTTCCAAGCACTTCATGAAGAAACTTACCCGCCACTGTTGTACTGCTGATTGTGGGCGGAGATCCTGTAAGGAAGTGCTCGCTCACCCAGGTTTTCCAAGTTCCTCACTATTGCTCCTCTGTCCATCAGGGCCTCTATCGTACGCTTCAAAGCAGCAGCAGTCTCTGGCTGTTTTTGTTTGTATTTTTAAAGAGAAGAAAAAAAAGCATCAGTATCAATATAAGAACTAGAATGATTAAGTCTGGTCAGTTCCAATCATAACACTCTACTGGTAGGGATCTTTGGGTAAAAGCAATAGAAGCTGGGTTTTGTTAACTTAAAATAGAAGAGAGAGAGAATTTATTGTAAGGATATGAGCTAGCTCACAGATACGAGGGAATATCTGAAGAACCAGGCTTCGTAGAGTTCAGGGACCAGGGCAGCTCCAGGGATCTGGGAGGCAGGAACTAATGAGTGGCTTCTTCAGAGCACCTCAGCCAGGCTGAATCAGTGCCAATCACTGTCAGTTCTCGTATGCCATGACTCAAAATTCAAATTCCAGGGGAAGCGCATCCCGTTGTCAGGACACCCGAACTGCCCATCCCACCCAAACTGTAACCAGGGGGAAAAGGTACTGTCCCCCAAAGAAAAATTGGGAGATTGTAACCAAAAGGGGGAAAGGATGAGTAAGACTCAATCTCTGCCCTCATGGAGCTTACAATCTAATAAAGGACAGAAGAACACAAAATCCACATGTCTGGAGAGCAGAGGGCAGAACACAGGAAGTGGCATAGAGACCAGAGGGCTCACGGAAGGTAGAGACGTTCGGCTCGGAGAAGGGTTTCACTAAAGAAAGTTTACTTGAAAGGAGCCTGGAAAACGATGAGCAGCGATACAAAGAATGAATGAACCATCAGCTGAGTAAAGGAGCAAGGGCAAGAAAGCATGAGTGCACTGAGGAAACAGCAAGGAGCCCCAAGTGATGAGGTTCAGGGCCAAGGGAAAGCTAAGACAGACTGGATACAGACTGGCCACAAATCTGTAAGTAATTAAGTCCTGTTATAAAAAACAAAGCTTGCACAATACAGAATCCCATCATCCAGAGATAGACTGGATGGTGAATTGAACTTTTTGGTGAATTTCTTTCCCAGATAGCTCTGCATGCATATGTGTACATGAGCAATTTTTAGAAGAAAAGATACTTTATAAGGATAAGCTTGAAAACTGCAACGAATACAATGTGGAGAATGAGGGCAAAATGTGGCCAAGAAGGGCACTACAATCTGGTGGCTGCGAGAGTGGAACTGTCATCACAGCTAAGAGGAAAGCTGGAGAAGCTGGTGAGGACAGTCAGAGATGAATCCGGTTTAGGACACGTGCAGTCTGAGACGCCATGGCTCTCCTAGGCTGACCTCTCCAGATGTAAAATCTTTAAGCTCAAAACAGGTGGATCAGAAATACGCGTTTCATAGTCACCTGTACAGCCAGCTACCTGAAGCCTGAGAAGGAGGTGAGATCATTAGAAAGGGTGGCGGGGGAGAGGAAGGGAGAGCCCCAGCAGAACCCTGGGGAGAACAAACGTTTAGGGGCTAAGGGGAGGACTCAAAGTCAGAGAAGCAAATCGAAAATGTACAGTCAAACAGGACAAGGAAAATCAGGAGACTGTCTTGTCCAGAATGACGATGGGGTAGAGGAGAGAGATAAAGAAAAAGCCGCAGTGTGGTAGCTGCATGGGCATTTAGCAAGATGGGGCCAGAAGGCAGACTGCAAATGTTCCAAAGGAACCTTCATCATCCTAGTTCCTCCTGCACTTTAAAATCTCCCTGCTTGCTCTGAAACCTAAGATAGAGGCCCCGATAGACAGAGTAGCAATAGTGAGGGACTTGCTGAGCAATAGCTTCCTTACAGGGTATCTCCACTCACAGGGTGAAGGAAAAAACGCCAGGGCTCCGGGGACAAGCAATTCGAGCAACGGTGGTGCTTCTGTAGAAAACACACGAGCAAGCTGGTAGGCAAAAGGGAGTGGACCAGGTAAGAGGACCAAATGCAGGCGTTCTAAAGTAACGACGACGACGACAGATATGATTTACTGGGTAACTGCTACATGGCCGAAACTGGCCTAGTGTCTGGTTATGTATTTTGCCTTCACCAAAAAAGCAGCCAAGAAGGTTTACAGATTTGGGACTGGGCCTCTGAGAGATCCCGACAGGGCAGCTAGTAAGTGGAAGTGCCTGCTGCAAGGAAAAGGAAAGCTGTGGGAATGCTGGGGGAGGAGGCCAGAGCCACACCGTGGCAAAGACAAGGAGCACTTCTCAAAGACCTACGTGAAGCGGCGCCAGCAGGGAGACTTTAAAGTGCAAGAGGGAACTTAAGGCTACCTCCCAGTGTTTCATCTGGGGGTCAAATGAAGAGAAAACTGCAGAACAAATATGCTTTCTGGTAACCCAACAAAATCCGCTATATTTTATTATATTTGAACTTTCTTTCTTACAAGTACTGCTAAAATGGTATGAAATGTGTTAAGTATTGGCCTAAGGCTTCGAAAAAACATTCTTTACTTTCTTTTCATATTGAAGCCCATCAGGGATTTAAAAAATTCCTACTGAATCGTTGTTTATATATTTAACCAACCTTAAGATAAAATAGAAATTTCCTGAAAACAGTAAAAATTGGGGCCAAAATCTAGTCCCATTAACACTAGGTAAAAAGCCCACGGCAATTGATCCTTATGACTGCATCAAACACATTCCTAGACAGTTCTAAACACATGAAGACTACATTCTTCCCACATTTCGTTATAGTTCACAAAGACATCGCCATACATCTGCAGAGGACTCATTATTAACAGCAGCGCAGTATTTCATTTCACTGAAAATACTGTTTCTTGACCTGGCATTACATCAATTAACTTACGATAAGGTAAAGGAATAGTCTATCCAAATAAAGAGTGGGGTTCTCAGCTTTGTTACCTACACTTAAAAAAAAAGGGAAAAATCCTTTGATTGATTAGTTTTTTGATTAGCTACCCAAATAAATTTTAATTCCAGTTTTGCCTGATAAAAAAGAATTTATCTCAGTATCTTCTGTTTAAGTTCCAACTGAAGTGTTTACAGTATAAAACTCATTACCCTCTTCTGAAGTAAGAGCTCATCAAGTAAAAAACATTTTCTTCTCACATCTGTCTCAAAAAGGGGAAAGGCTACCTAACAAGAATGTAACTTAGGAAAATACAAAAATACATTTTATTTGACTTTGGTATGTCAAGGTCAAACTGTAAACTCCTGGAATGGCCACATTCATCTCACTTTAATTTCAAAACACCCAGAAGTTTTAAAAAGAAAGGTAGAAGGAGGAGCAAAAATAACACCCCATATACTTTACCTCACAAGAAAGCAGGATTGGCAAACCAGGGCTTGTGGGCCAAATCCGGCTTGCTACCTATATTTGCAAATAAAGTTACACTGGAACACAGCCAACTCATACATTTGCACAATGTCTATGGCTGCTTCTGTGCTAAAGGTAGATCTGTAATTACAACAGAGACCATGTGGCCCCAGAGCCTAAACTATTTACTATCTGGCCAGCCCCTGGGCGAAGGGAAGCTGGCAGGGCCTTAATCCAGTCGCCCTAAAATGCACCACTAATAAAACCATGAGCCTGGGCCACTGAAGTGTAGAGGGTGTATTCCTCACGGGATGTGCCATCAGGTAGACACACAGGGTACCAACAGGCTGTACCAGTTGAACAGCCTGGCCGTTCAACTCATTGCAGGGCTCAGAAATGATTCCACAAACCCACTATTCCATCCACCAAGCTCCTAATGTCTTTATCAACCTGGGCTGCCAACTTCGATGTTCCTCAATTGATGAAACCTATGTCTCTATTAAAATAAAATTCTTATACTTAGGGGAGAAAAAGTTCTGCTCAATCCAGTACAAATGTTAACCTCAGAAAAGCATGTAGTTTACAGGAAGCAAATGATCTTGCTGCCGTAATTCTCATTTATAAGATCTCTGAACCATTTAATTCCAACTATTCTAAGAGAAGTTGTGCAGGTTTCTGATGGGCTTCTCTTACCCCACCTGAAAGCAACTCCCCAAGACTTTCCTTCAACCTACCAAATGCATCAGTGAAACACACTTTGGGCAAGGCATGGACTGAAGGTTTGAAAATATTCATTTGAAAAAAAAAATACAGAAAAGAAGAATGGGAATGGGAACTAAGAAAACGAGGATTCTAGTCCTAGCTCATTCACTAATGAGTTATGCAAACCTGCACACATTACTAAAACTTGTCAATTTTAAACTTGTACCTCAGTTTCCTTATCTGCTAAATTGGTGGTTCTCAATTTTCCTGTTGCTACAAGCTTCATGTGAATAAACAACATTCGTATTGCAATTCTCAACATCTGCTGGAGGCATATAAAGTTTGATGGAAGCCTTTCTTTTTATGACCCCCATTCTGATATCTTCAACCCCCAAAATATACCCCCATCCCCCAGTTGTCCTGATGTTTACTTCTAACAGCACTGCAGCAATCTATATTCTTTCACTAACTAGAATGTAAGTGACAGAAAGGCAGGGACCTTTGTCTATCTTTTACATAACTGTATTCCCAAAGTCTAAAATGATCCACATGTCATGGGACACGTGCTACAAACAGCTGTGCCAACTGTACCTCCTTAAAAGGGTCTCTTGCTTGCTTACTCCTATATTTTCTCAAGGAATTCTAAATTTCCTTCTCTCTCTAATATAAGTTAAAGTCACATTTCATATACAACAAAGCTCACTGCCAGGGTGGTGACTGTAACACAGAAGCAAAATTACAATACTATTGTTTCCCGCTTTACGCATAAGAGCAAAATGCTGTTCATACCAATATTGTATTTCAAAAAGATCTACAATTTATCTAGAAGTGAAATTAAATATTTTATACATTTCAAGTATCAAATTCCAATACACATATAAATATAAATGTTAAAATTACATTCATATAATTATTTGCTGATAAGGTAACATAAAGTACTATCCAAAAATTTAACTAAATAGTATAATACTTAAAAAAAGAAAAACCATTAATCCTGGAAAAAATGAAAGCTAATTTTTGATATTATTAATTACTAAAACTAATGTTTAGCCTACAAAAGAAGACTCGGGGAAAACTCAACAGTTAATTTCAAATATTTGCAGGGCTAGTATGCAAAAGGTAGATTTGTTTTATTTTGATTAGATCCCAAGGGTGGACTAGAATCAAAGGGTAAAAATGAGAGAAACCAAGCTGTATTTTGCAAAAAAGAACACATTTCCAAAAAATATAGCTGTATGAGAATGAAGTGGGCTGCCTTGTGAAGTAGTGACCTTCTCATCACTTGAAGTACACAAATAGATAAAGGATGGCTGTTGGATTAATATCTGCATGAGTGAGAGGCCGAACTCAACAAGTTTTTAAAGTTCCTACCAAGACTAAATACTACTTCATTACCACTATCATTCTGAAGGATGTTCTGCAGTGAAGCTAGTTCTGAAAGCTGCAACTGCAGAGCGGTGAAGGACACAGGACTAGTAAAAGTTAATGCGGCTGACTAGATTCATGCTCACGTCCCAGCTATTCTACTCACTACTGTTTTCACAACGGTCTCCTGAAAGGGTCCCCGTAAAGCCCGAGAGTCCTCAAACCGTATTTTGAAAATCACAGTTCTAGAAATGCCAATGAGAAAAGGTGCTGTAGTAAGAGGAGAGCAAAAAGATGGGAAGAACAAAAGGAAGAAAGGCATCTCTCCTTGTCCCCCAAATAAAATCCCTACTCAGGAAGGCTGTTAAAGCAAAGAATTCATGGAAATATCATAACCACCACCATGGATCAGTGACCAACGTTTAACCTAATTAAACGTATTTTCATCCTGGAAGAGAAACTTTTCAACAAAATTACCTTGCAAATTAGACTCCGCAGGAAAGACAGTTTTAAGCCAGTGGCCTCCAATGTACCCAGCTAGCACTACTACACCCTAGTTTCCCAGAAAATAAAACACGCACAGAATCCACAACATTCAATGCCATGCAGCATCTTCCTACAGTTTGCCCTCTTCATGTTACAAAGAGTTATACAATACCCAAGAGCAGGCAGGACTCAGGGAAGGCAGAGCCAAGACAGACAACTGTCAAAACCTGTGAAAATGTACACATAACAGTCTTTGCTGAATCTTAATTCCAATCTTTCTTTGCATGTAAAAGTCTTTACTGAATCTTAATTCCAATCTTTCTTTGCTGAATCTTCACTCCAAATCCTGCCTCCTTTAAAAAATTTCCTTGCAATTTAAATTTTCAAATAGATTGTCCCTGTGAATTCTGCACTGACATTCTCACAATTTGAAAATCTGTAAGTCCTAACTTTTCAACAGTCCAATGGGTTTCATGGAAAGTGGCTGAAGCTCCAGCAGACCTTAGAAGAATTAGATGGCTTAAACATCTACGTAAAAATACGTAAAGTGCCAGCCTTGCCTAATGACATATACAAAGCCCAACTATGAAACTGATTCCACAGGAACTGTTTGATCAAACAATCTTCAATGGAGAGAATCCCTTTTGCCCAACAATTTGTTGAATCAGGAGTTGCAGTCCTCTAAGTAATTAAGAAATTAAAATTATCAAACAAAAACTATTTTTAAAATTAGAATAAAATGCAGTAAGGACAAGTCTAGAACACTAAGAAACGTAAAGACGCCTAAGTACATGTTCAAATGTGATTAACTACTTACCTCTACAGGACTGAACTTGAAGTTGTAACTTGAAGTGACTACAAAAGTAACCTTTATAGGCGTTGTAAAGGTCAGAGATAGAAAATACTTATGAAAATTTAAATGCTATACTACTTTGCTTATGAATCCTATTTAATAGGCCACATCTAAGAAATATGGAGTAGGCTGAGCACAGTGGCTCTTGCCTCTAATCCCAGCACTCTGGGATGCCGAGGCAGGTAGATCACTTGAGGCTAGGAGTTCGAGACCAGCCTGGCCAAGCAAAACCCCATCTCTACCAAAAATATAAAAATTACCCAGGCATGGTGGTGCAGCTACCTGGGTGGCTGACGCTCAAGAATCGTTTGAGCCGGAAGGAGGTTGCAGTGAGCTCAGATTCTGTCTCAAAAAAAAAAAAATGGAGTAACTACTGAATAAAGACATAATAGGCTTTAAAAAGTAGGTAAATGGGAGTGGAAAGAAGAGACAGGAACCAATATACAGTGACCCCTGAGCAATACAGGTTGAAACTGTACAGGTCCACTCACAGTGAATTTTATTCAATAAATACATCGGAAAATTTTTTTGAAGAGTCCCAACATTCTGGGGAAAAAAACCTTGCTTTTTCTCTAGCTTATTTTATTGTAATATAGTATATAATACAAATAACATACAAAATAACACTGGTAAGGCGTCCAGGTCAACAGAAGGCTATTGGAAAAGTTTCTGGGGAGTCAAAGTTTACCCAGATTTTCGACTATGCATACCCCTACACTGTTCAAGGGTCTACCTGTATATAAAGTGTAATAAGAAAATAACAAATAGTGTAATACGGAGAAAAACTTTTTAATAAATCAATGCTGTGTGCTCTGCAAAAACAAAAATACCCAAATTTAAAAATTTTTTTAAATAATGTTGAAAAAGAATACTGCAGATTCATAGGTCAGGCTTTTCAAGTGGTCATTTGTTAGGCTATAGTACAGAATCTTAAGAATTGCTTAAGTATTTTATTAACTGAAAAGCACTCATGAATATGGCATTTATATAATCATCTTTCTGAGAAATAGTTACAGGGAAAAACATTAAGCATCTTCATGGGGAAGCCATTTTAAAATAACTTAAATGGCACAAGTCAGGTGTAGAGAGGAGATCCACACATTCTGACCCTGCATGTGGAGTGAGAGGGCAAACTGAATGGTCTTTTATGGGCAGACCAAATTGTGCAGGCATCAGAAACGTAGTTTGAAAGTTAAGAAATGGCCATTTTCGTTCAACTTAACATTTATCTGGAAACATTCTTCCCAAAGTGTCTTCCTCAAGACAAGAATGTCCAAGCTGCTCGCTGTGAAGTCCATCTTCAAAAGGGTGGTCACAGGCTTTTATCTATAACAGGCTTGCTTACTTACGTTGACTCGGGAACACCAAGTCTCCGTCCCTAAAGTCTGCGATACAGATAGGAAGACAGGCCCTCTTAAGTTACTAATGAAAGGCAGATTGAAATACAGACAGCACTGATGTGGAAAACAATTATGTCAAAAACACTCAGAAAAAGGAATTACTACTACTAACTGGTTGGTTAGAGAAGGCAGATTTCAGCCAGACCCTGAAAAATGAATACCTGTCAGAAGGGGAAAAGCGGGCCACTTCGGGTGCCCTCAGAGTGGATCTGAACTAACAGCAGACAAAAGAAAGGCAGGGAGAAAACTCTGAGAAAATTTCTATTTGGGGTAGAATCAACATGGGTACTGTATTTGGTATAGGTAGAAGCCACTGCTTTCTTCCACCCAGGGTGCTATTTTGCCTAGAACATTAAGATTTCGGCTTCTTCAAACACTCACCTACACTGTTGGTAAAAACGTAAACTTTCTGCAAGGCAATTTGGCAAAGTATATTAATTTCAAATGTGCATACCTTCAACCCCACAGCCACTTCTAGTGTGGGCGATTGTTCAGAGCGGTGGGAGTAACTACAGGGAAAGGACGCAAATCTTCTGAAAGGTCGGAAAGTTCTGCAGAGCCCCAGGGGAGAACAGCTGAAGGCATCTGTTCTGTACCCCTGAGGCAGAGGACAAGGAGCAGGTACAAGGGAGTGTAAGGGAATTTATCTTAAACAGGCCTGCTTACTTCTGTCGGCCAGGAACTGACCTTTGATCATCATGCAGTGATGTTTCCTGAAAGGGGAGCAATGAATGTTAATTACCTATAGGTCGTGTTTGCTCCAGGTTTTCACCGTTGTGTCTGCACTGAATAAAAGCAAGCAGCTCCAGCTTCTGGGGGATGCACTCTGGCCACTAGAGCCAGACAGTCACCTAGCTGCTCTTACACTGCATTCCCATGTCTGAGTACTCATTTCATCCATTGGCCAGAGTCTGCGGGACAGACCCGGCATTCTAGGAATTTATGCAAACTACCATACCCATGTACCAGACTTAGCTATGAAAAATGCTCATCATAAAGTTATTAGGATAGTGAATAAATGGAAATTAATTGTCCAAGAGGAGACTGGTTCCATAAATGATCTCCACTGACCAAGTACTATACAACCACTTAAATAACCAAGATCTCAGAAATCACCACTCAAGAACTTATTAATATAACCAAACATGACTGCGGCACAACACTCCATCCCGGGTAACAGAGTGAAACCCTGTCAGGGGCAGGGGGAGAATGATCCTTACATACTGGCGTAAAAACATTTAATAATAAAATCAAATCAGCATGGAGAGTACATCTACATTTTTTCAAAAAGAAAAAAGGACTATGTAGACAAACATGGAAAAAAGTATGGATGACTATGCAAGACATTAGTCTTCCCTAGGCAGTAAAACAAGTGGAGTATTCTGTTTTCTTTTTTCCTTTACACTCTGATTTCTTTTATGATGAGCAATTAAAAGGTGTTTCAGAGACAAACTTCTTTGGTGACAAATTCAATTTTTTCTTAAAAGAATTTCTTCTCCTAAGTGTCTTAACTGCTATCTTGCCATGGATGCCATAGTTTGTAAATTCTGTCTTCAAGTCCCAGATCTAAACTTGAACATAGAAAACTCATTTACTGACTCCATGTCCATCCAGGCTTTTAATAATATAATAATCAGAGAGGTACAAACAGGTGGCTTCCAGAGGTTAGTGAAAGAGCCTTGCAAGCTGGTACTTCCACCAGCATTAATTTTTACAACTGGTTATTTTGTCTCTTGGGGAATGAGAGGAAAAACTGGAATCCAGAAATACTGGTCCCAGAATCAGAGCACACCAAAAAGACATGACAGGAGAAGACGAAGTCTGTCCCTGACACCACAGTGGCCAATGAAGCCAAGAGATGAGGGAACAGGAGCTTGCCCATTCTATGGCCATGCAGCCAGGAAAAAGACTCTTGAGGCCTGGGAAATCCAACATTAAAAAGTATTCTTTGGGCTATGTGATGAAAATGAAAATAACTCAGGGAAGAATGGAGGTTAAAAAAAAACAAAACAAAAACAAAACAACAACAACAACAAAAAAAAACAGGATCAAGAGGACAATGACTGGTCCAGTAACTGACAGGAGCCAAACACAGGACCAAGAACAAAGCAGGGGCATTGCTATCTTCTCAGTGCATGGCTGAAACCGCAAATGTAAAAAGCAGTAGGATGACTGACCAAGTAACTTGAGCTGCGACGTAGGCAAAATGTCTTTAAGTTATAAACAAGGCTTACTTATCCAAGGGACCCCTGCACCAAGTGCAGGCTGAGCCATCAATATCAGGCATTGGAATCAAAAGGCTCATCAAAATGAACACATAAATTTAAAAAAGGACCCCACTGAGCAAGAGGGAAGACATAATTATAGGAGATCCAACCTATGGGAACTGACCAGTTGTCAGCTATATATTAGTTATGTTAGTCATGTGCCTAACCACATATTAACTAACCACATGATTAACTACATTAATCTCTGTAGTTGAGTGATATTGTACCTTTGTTCCTTAATCAACTAATTTCCAAGGTTTCAAATCAAAGAATACCATTCAGATAACATTCATTTAAACACAAATTTGGGGCCTCACATATAATCAATCATTCCTTTCATGATTTGAGTAAGTCAAAGGAAAAGGGGAGAAATCACCAAGGAATTCCTCAGCACTGAATTATCTGGGAGCTTTTAAAATAAAGATTCCTGCATCTTATCCTCAGATATTTCAATTGACTTTGAGATTCAAAAATTCTAGACAATAAAAAAGGGCAGAAATCACCAAGGAAGTCCTGAGCACTGGAATCACCCGGGAGGTTTAAAAATAAAGATGCCTCCATCTTATCCTCAGATATTTCAATTCAATTGGCTTAGTGATTCAAAACTCCTGGACACTAAGACTTTTTTTTAAAGCTCCCCAGGTGCAGACAAAGGTGAGAACCACCCTCTAGTAGGAAGCTAGCTGGCTTCTCGTTCTCCCAAAGATGAATGACTCTGACTGAATTGCAGTTGGTAAAAGATTTTAAGCAATGATCTTCTCCAACTCTAATTTAAGGAACATAAAAGTTTCACTCTTTCTCACAGTAATATTGGAGTCTTGTCTGAACACGAATGAGGAAATGAAAACTCCAGTAGGTGACTATCTGGGGTAAATACTACTGCATAAGCTAGAAACAATGCCGAAATGAAGGTACCCTGTTTGCTACTCTGAGGACATTTTGAAGTCCATGATCCTCTTGCTGGGAGGTTTTCATTTCTAAACTCCCCATCCCCCTTCAGATGCACTCACAGATAAAAGATAAACGGGAAGATTGGCAGGAGTCCTGGTTACTATGACAGCAAATAAAGGAAATGCCTAAGCTTGTGAAATGGATAGTGGGAGCAGGAATCAGGTAGACATCACTGAGCCACCTGCCTTGTTGACTGCTCACCTTCATACACAATTCAGTTTCCTGCCTTCGCCTTATATTTCAACCTCTTCACAGGGTAGATGGGAGACACACTGGAATGACAGGAAAACCAGGGGAAGGAACAGTCAACCAAAGATTCAGATGGTAGAGACAAAAGGTTTTTAAGAAAATGAATCTTCTACGTACCCATGTAAGGTTTAGCAAAAATACTACCTGGTGGACTGGGTTAAGAGCAGCTCTTAAAATCATGCATTAATAGAATGACAAACATGGACTTTGACAGGAAAGTTAGATTTGCATAATTTGCTAAACAACAGACCAAAAGCACGTCCACCAAGTAGGCCACTGCGGTGATGCTTACACTCAAGTGGTGGAGGAAAGCACCGTGATGGATTGTTCTGCTCTGCAGAGCAGAGAAAGGGCACAAATACAAAGGAATTACAGGATTAAAAACACGCATCCAGACTGAGCTACTTTTTCAGATGCCACATATGACGGAGATCATGTGTTATCTTTCTGTGTCTGGCTTATTTCACTTCACAGCATGTCCTCCAGGCTCATGCATACCGTTGCACAGGATTTCCTTTTTTATGGCAGAAGAGTATTCTGCTGTGTATACCATACTTTCTTTATCCATTCATCCACTGAGAAACACTTAGGTTGATCCACATCTCAGCTATTGTGAACAGTGTTGCAACACACAGAGGAATACAGATGCCTCTTCAATGCTGATTTTGGTCTGATTATCCAGTAGTAAGACCGCTGGATCATATGGTATTGCCGTTCTATTTTTAATATTTTGAGAAATCTCCACTGTTTTCCACAATGGCTGTACTAATTGATTCCCGCCAATGGAGTACAAGGTTTCCTTTTCTCCATATCCTCGTCAAAATTCATATTTTGTCTTTTTCATAATAGCTATCCTGACACTTATAAGGTGGTACCTCAATGTGTCTTGTTTTTCATTTGTTTGTTTTGATAGAGATGGGGGTTTCACCATGTTGGCCGGGCTGGTCTCAAACTTCTAACCTCAAGCGATCCACCCACCTCGGCCTCCCAAAGTGCTGGGATTACAGGCATGAGCCACCATGCCTGGCCTCAATGTGGTTTTGTGTTTCTGTGAATTATGTTAAATGAAATAAGCCAGGCAAAGAAACACACCTACTGTATGATCTTACTCATGACATTTTAAAAAGTTGATCTCATAGAAGTAGAGAGTAGAATGGCGGTTATCAGAGGCTTAGGTGGTTATGGAGAGGGTGAATTGGGAGCTGTCAGTTAAATGATACATAATCATAGACAGAGAAATATTTTTCAAAGCATCCAGAATAGACAAATATAGAAAGTGGATAACTGTCTAGGCTAGGGGGTAGTGGGGAGAGAACAGGTGTGGGGAGGGAGAATTGGGGAGTGATGACTAACGATTACGAAGCTTCTTTCTGGGGTGACAAAAAATGTTCTAAAATTGACTGTGGTGATGGTTGTGTAACCCTGAACAAACTAAAAACCACTGGACTGTACACTTCAAATCAGTGAACTGTATGAAATACAACGTTTATCTCAATGAAACTATTTTTTCAAAACGATCCAGCTACTTTCTATAAATGTGCCTTTCTTCTATAATCACACAGGATCTCTCTCACTCCACATACATCTTGCAAGTGTAATTATTTAGGAGTCTGTCCCCTTCCTTAAACCTCTTCTAGGTTCCCTCTTACTCATGGTTATTAGATGCTGAAGGTCCAAAGAACCTGACTCACAATACACTTTCAATAAATGTTTGATGACTATGTAAGTCAAAGAATAAATGGAGAGTTGAGAAATAAAAGTTGCTAACGGTACTTAATCCAACTATAAAGGAAGAAAGGATTAAACTGAGTCATAACATTTATGAGTAGGATCTTCACTGCAAAGAGGAAAACACATTATTTTTTGAAAGACAGAGACGCATAATGAAGTTAATGAACATTCCACTAGTCAAAAGGAGAGATACAGAGTAAAAGAACTAGAAATAAGACAAAAGACAGAAACAAAGGCAAAGGCACAGGTAGAAACACTTAACAGTGCATCCAAACTTCCAAAAATTCTTGGGATAAAATACAAAACCCAATGGATGTTCAACTCCTGAAGCATATGGGAATACAGCAACAAAAAAAACCTTGACTCTGAAAAGCTATGGAAAACTTCTAGAAATGGTCAGCAAGCCCCATGAAGAGACAACAGGAGTTTACAGGGGCCTCCCTTAGGGTGTGACAGTGAGACTGCAAATTAGACTTGGAAGCGAGGCAAGCCTGAGGGAACAGTGGCTCTCATTTTGCTGCATTATTAGCAGTGTCTATCCTCAATTACTGAAACATGGAGGCCACATATGAAAAGGAACCGCAACTGCCTCAAAGTTATCCAGAGAAAAAACAGAAGACTAAGATGGTGAAGGGTCTGAAACCTATGGCCTGTGCTATAAACCCAGGGAGTGAAGAACATTATATCTGATTTTGAGACTTCGGAGTACAGTAATCTTCAACATTTTTCTTCAAATAAAAGTGGCGAGGGGCTAGGCACAGTGGCTCACGCCTTTAATCCCAGCACTTTGGGAGGCCAAGGTGGGCAGATCACGAGACAGAGAGATCGAGACCATCCTGGCCAAAATGGTGAAACCCCATCCCTGCTAAAAATACAAAAATTAGCTGGGGGTGGTGACACACACCTGTAGTCCCAGCTATTTAGGAGGCTGAGGCAGAAGAATTGCTTGAACCCAGGAGGTGGAGGTTGCAGTGAGCCGAGATGGCGCCACTGCACTCTAGCCTGGCGACAGAGCTACACTCCGTCTCAAAAAAATGTGAGGGAGGGAATAACACTTCAGAGGCAGAACTTGGGAGTCAAAGTCAGAGACAGATTTAAGGTCAATAAGAAAATCCCTTAAAGTTAAGAACTTTCTGAAAGTGGAATGAGCCTACTTGGCAAGACGACGGTGGTGGTGCTAGCAATGTTCTATTTCTTATGGGTGGTGGTTACATAGGAATTCGCGAAGTACAAGTGATTCCCATTACTCACGGAATCCATACATGCCCCTTTGCCTACTTGCTAAAATTTATTTATAACCCCCAAATCAATACTCCCAGCAATACTGCAGTCATGTGTAGATATGCACATATGTAGAGTGTGGTAGAAAATCTGAGTTGCCTATTGCACACATTCCCAGCTGAGGTAGAAAAAGGTAATGTTCTGCCCTCATTTCAGCTCACATATCATAATCAAGTGTCCTTTTGCCATCTGTTTAGTACCAAGTTTTTTGTGTATGTGGTTTCTGGTGGTCATTCGTTGTTTAAAATGGCTCCCAAGTGTAGTGCTGAAGGGCTATCTAGTGCTCCTAAGCCCAAGGATGTGTGTGATGTGCCTTAGGGAGAAAATCTGTGCTAAATAAGCTTCATGCAGGCCTGAGTTCTAGTGCTTTTGGTCTTGAGTGCAACATTATCATTGTTATCAATGTTATCAACAATTAGTAAGTATGGTATCTTTAAACAGAAACACACATAAAGCGAGGTCATGTATTGACTGACAAAAATGTATTGATAAAAATGACATGACCATACACTGGAAGGAATCGAACGCAATGGGCAATGATTCAGAATTCACTCATGCAGCATTTGAGGTAAATTTACAGAACATAGCTAGCACAAATAACTGTGCTTACTATACTGTACATTTGTGTCATTTTACAGAATATGGTAAAACTCACAATAAGATAGCTTTAATGGATGGTATTCACACATTGTATAAGTGAATCACCTATACAGCCTATTTTTTTCTTTTAATGAGACAGGATCTCACTCCGTTGCCTGGGCTGGAGTACAGTGGCACACAGTAGCTCACTGTAGCCTCGACCTCCCAGGCTCAAGCAATCCTCTTACCTTGGCCTCCTGAGTAGCTGTGACTACAGGTGTGCATCAGCACAGGTGGCTCATTTTTGTATATTTTGTAGATACGGGTTTTCACTATCTTGCCCAAGCTGGTCTCGAACTCCTTCCCGGGCTCAAGTGATCCATTGGCCTCAGCCTCCCAAATGTGCTGGGAACACAGGCATGAGTCACCATGCCCAGCCACCTACACAGCTTTTAAGGCCTCCTTGAGAAATGTGAACAATCTTCATAGTTTTGCTCTTAGAAATAAGTAGAATTTTAAAACTCCAACTCTGCTTCTGGTAGTCAACCTGTTATCTGAGGGAAAGACAGAAATGGGCAATAGGCTCTGAAAATTTCAACCTTCAGAAGGTTTAAGAATGGGTACCAGAGTTTCCAGGCAAGCCAGAGGATTCAACACAAGCACCTAATTATGCTCCCACCTGAAAACCTACTAGAACTACTATAAAGAGATTTTTTTTTTCAGCTTTATGGAGGTATGATTGTCAAATAAAAATGATATCTATTCAAGGTATATATAACATGATGTTTTGATGCACATATTGTGCAGGATTTTTTTTTTTTTTTTTTACAAGTACAACCTTACAAGAATATGAGAAGAAACAGCAGCGATAAAATTTTGGAAGAAAGGAAGTAGACAGAGACAACCAACAATGGGAAAAACCAAGAATCAACCATACCAACACTGGGCACCTCTGAAGCGAGGGTGAAGTGACACTAAAATACATTCGGTTGGTCAAAAGTTTAAGAACTAGTTGGATCCTGAGACGCATATTTGAAAGTTTATACTTCAAATAAAAAAAGAGAGACATCTCTGCATTGGCAGATAAAAAAGAGAGAGATCTCTGCATTGGGGACACCCAATGGCAAATGGTAGTACTGTACCAAAAGAGAGTAAGGAAAAACTGCAGGCTGTGAATGTGCTCTCTTCCCACTTGGCTCTCATAATCATGGCAAAAGGCCTTTTACCCTTCAGTTTAAAACTCAAAGAACTTTCTTTGGAAAACCTGACTTGTTCTAAAGATACTGCAGGACTTAACCCAACACACGGCCAGGCCGTGCAGGCCCAACTGTGATGCCAACATGCTCCACCCTATTAAAAATAAGCAGATCAGCCTATATCGGAGAAGAGCCTTTAACATGGAAGATTAACACAGAAAAAAACTATCTTGAAGTAAATAATGCAGGAGTAGAAGACAACAGTACCTTCAGAGATGAGAAAATACAGCATTCATAAGACAAGAATAAGAGGCTATAAAAAAGATTTGGGGAACAAAAGAGCTCTTAAAATTGAAAAACTTGACAGAAATTTTATTCTTTTTCAACAGATGGGCTGTAAGATCAAGTTTAGAAACTGCCCTAGAAAGAGCAAAGAGATGAAAATTAAGAGCAAGGACATGAAACCAAGTGTACCAGTCCAGGAAGTCCAAAGGGGCTCTAAGCAGGACAGCAGAAAGAACCACAGTCCCCAAGGAGCTGCCACATTCAAAGAACCCACCAAAGGCCAGTACTGTCCAAGAAAAAGTTTTGTCAAGGCACCTAACTAAAATTTCAGAGTACAGGGGCTAGAGACTAGAAAATTCCTATGGTTTTATGCTTTCAAATTTCTGAAGGAAGTGCTTTCTAACCTAGAATTCTACATTCAGCCAAACTTGCAAACAAACGAGGTAGAATAAAGACTCTATCCATGCAAGAATTAATTTTAAGGAGTTATAGTATTCAAAAAAATGAGTTGTGGCCAGGCACATCACTCAGGAGTTCAAGACCAGCCTGGCCAACTTGATGAAACTCCAGCTCCAGGGCGTGGTGGCGGGCACCTGTAATACCAGCTACGCAGCAGGCTGAGGCAGGAGAATCGCTAGAAACCAGGAGGCGGAGGTTGCAGTGAGCTGAGATCGTGCCACTGCACTTCACCCTGGGCAACAGTGCCAGCTCCATTTACGGTATATGTCCTTTACGTTTATACCATATTTTATCATCTGGGGAAAAAAAAAAAAAGTTTCATCAGTATTATCAGCAGGTTTCTTACGGCTGGAGAAGAGAAATATAAACACCGAGGTAAGACTAAAAAGAGACCTCTGGTGCTGGTTTAGAACTGGAGGCATCCACAGATGTGCACAGTTAGCAACAGGGACATGTTCTGAGAATGTGTCGTCAGGCAGTTTTGTTGTGTACAATCATAAAGTGTAGTTTACCTCCATACACCTAGATGGCATGCCCTACTACACACCTAGGCTATGTGGTATAGCCTACTGTTCTTAGACTACAAATGTGCACAGTTACTGCAGCAAATACTGTAGGCAACTGCACAACGATACTTGAGCATCTAAACTTAGAAACGGTCCAGTCAAAATATGGTATAAAAGATAAAAAATGGTATACCCATAAAGGGCACTTACCACGAATGGAGCTGGCAAGACTGAAGTTGCTTAGGGTGAGTGAGTGGTTAGTCAATGTGAAAGCCTAAGACATTCCTGTCACTTTTATATGCCTGGCAGCAGGGTTTACACCAGTACCACCACAAACAGGGGTAATGTGTTACAGTATGGTACAAGGTCCCTAGGCTATAGAAATTTTTCAGCTCCATTACCTTATAGGACCACCATCATATTGTTGGTGTCATCCATTGTTGACTGAAACACCATTATAAGACGTGTGACTCTATGTGTATTTCCTAGTTCTGTAAGCTGAAAGGGCCCAGAAGTCATGATACCCCTGCAGCAATGAGTACTCCCATGCCCGATCCCCAGACTGAGGCAGGGAAATGACACAGTGCACCCATAACACCTTAGTGTGCCAGAAAATGCAAAGCACTCAAGAACTGATGGAAACGTCACAAAGGACAAAGAAACTATTGAAAGGGGTCTCACCAGCTAAATCTGGAAACATCTGAGCAAAATAATGACAGTAATGGGTAATAACTCACTGAACAAAATCATCCAAGAGTTCATACTGACAAATTAATGGGAAAAAGGGAAGCTCTTGAGTTCAGTATCCTCCCCATCCAAAAAAAGTTGCAAAATAACCATCACAGTAACAATTTAGGCAAGATTCACAGACAAATGAATGCTAAAATCAGGGGTTCAAGTTTGATGAGAAATAGGTTATTTGCATGGTCTTTAAGTATCCCCTCCATCACCCCAACAAATTACATGTTACCAAAGGGAAAAAACAGCAGCAGTGGAGAAACCTGGTGGACACCACCTTAACCATCAAAGTTAATGTCAATAAGAATGGGACAATACATCAAATGCCTCTTAAAATGTGAAGCTTTAGGGACACAGCAACACTTTTGTATTTCTGCCAAAAATGCACAGTGTGAATCTAATAATGAGAGAAGAGATAAACCCAAACTGAAAAGGGACAGTCACAAAGTGACTGGCCTCTATTACTTTAAAAATGTCAATACTGGCTGGGCGCAGTGGCTCATGCCTGTAATCCCAGCACTTTGGGAGGCAAAGTGGGTGGATCAACTGAGGTCAGGAGTTCAAGACCAGCCTGGCCAACATGGCAAAACCCCATCTCTACTAAGAATACAAAAATTAGCTGGCGTGCTGGCATGTACCTGTTATCTCAGCTACTCGGGGAGCTAAGGCACAAAAATCACTAACTCGGGAGGCGGAGGCTGCCGTGAGCCAAGATCACACCACTGCACTCCAGACTGGGTGACAGAGCAAGCTGCATCTCCCAAAAAAAACAACTCAATACCATGAAAGACAAGGCCAAGAAATGATCCAGATTAAAGGAGGCAAAAGACAAGAAAGCTAAATGCAACGGACTGGCTACTGATGGGGGGTGGGGAGGAAGCTGCTAAAAAGACATTACTGGAACCAGCAATGTTTGAATAGTCTCCCGATTTAAAATCAGTTTCTGTCCAGAGTTTGTTAATTTTGAGTGACTGCCCTTAAGAAATATACCTGGAAAGTACTCAGGGAGTAAAGGGGAATGATGTCTGCAAATAGTATCTCAAATGGTTCCGAAAAAAATATTTATGCTTCAGAAGAATGGCAAAGCCAGTATGACAGGCAGTATGTTAACCACTGGTGAGCCTGGATGAAGTCAGGCCCTAAATTCCTCATTCCATTCTTACAACTTTCCTGTAACCTGAAATTTCAAAATTAGAAGTGAAAAAACTAAGAGTATTATAATTTACTCAATGTTTTAAATACAATCCTATTCTCAGTCAATACCTGGGAGTCAGTGTTTACAAACATTGTAAGTGACAAAACTTGGTAGGGGAAACTCACTAGAAACCATTCATGGGCCAGGAGCAAAGGAAACTGAAGTACAAATTCTTCAACTCTGAGGCCCAGAACACTAAATTGTGGAGGTATTCATACTGAAAATACTTAGTCACAGAAATATACATTTTTCATTTTATTCAAAGTTGGTACAGAATTGCTAACATTTCCATAAAATAATTACTATACTTCAGTTACAGGACAAAATACCACAGAAAGGAATGTACTTTGCAAGAAATGTAGTTCATCTTAAGTTTCCAAATACTTTTGAAGGCTAATGCAGCAGCTGGCAAAATAACACACAGTACACAAAGAACAGTGTATTTTACAGAGTCAGTAATGAAAACTGACAGCTCTTTAGCAGATATGCTTCATTTTTTTCATTTTTTAAACAATAACACTTTCAAAAACACATAAAACCAAGATTATACATGTTTACAATTTTTAAAAATCAGATTGTACACAGTAGGTTAGAATAAACAAGTTAGAATTGTCATGAATGATTTTAACACTCTTAAATCTACAATTTCAACTGTACTCCTTTCGATATAGAAATAACTTGCTTTATACCAAATTCTACTTTCTGCTTGCAACTAAAACATTGTACAATGAGATGGATCCAATCCGTCAAACCTTAAAATTAAAAAAGCTGTGGACAACAGAGGGTAAACTGGAAATCCATTAACAATTCAAAAAACTCACTGATAAAATTAATATTCATCAACTTCATTTGTAATCACATTTGGTCTACAATGCCTAACTAAAATGACACATGTACACAATACACACTCCCAGTGTATTAACTGGTCTGTTACAAAAAAGTCTGAACAAAGCAACGTAAGCAGGACACTGGGAAGAACATTTTTCAATGTAGACATCTTTTAAAAATCCATTAATACTTACATATCAAAATTACTAGATAAAAGCAGCAGCACTCTGCTGACATTTGGCTTAAAAATAAATGAATGAATGAAGCAATTTCACAGGATACTATTAGAAAAAGAATTGGTTTTCTTCTTGAAGAAGACTACTAACTTTTGCACAGCAACTATTTTTGATAACCATCTTATCAAAAAGAAAAAAAAAGCACTGAGAAGTATAACACAGTTCATACGTGATTGCCAACATGGGTCTGGACAAAAGAAAATGGTATGTCCAAGCAAAGAATGGGTAAATCCCTGCTCTATTTCTGAACTCTGCTGGCAATCTATAAACTGAAACAGTTAACAGTGGGGGAAAGCAGGGAACAAATTCCATACCATCATCTGACACTAACGGAGTATGGCATTATTAAAAAAAATAAAGCTTTTGCATTTTAATAACCCCACAGAAAAGTCTATGAGCAAAAGACTTGATCTGTTTGCCACTCAAAAGTTAGAGATCTCACAGTGAAATCAGAAAACTCTAATTATACATATTTACACTGCTAGGACTACTTTTCACCTAGGCTAATTAAAGCAGTTTTCCATGAAATTATAAATGAAAGGCATTTCTGCCAAAGAAATCTCCAAAAGCATTCTTTTGTACAGTTCTTACAAATGATTTTAAATTTAAAAACATGTAAAGGTACAGAACACATAATATGCAGGATTAACAGGTTATAATATAGCTTTGCATTATCACATGTTGCTAAGCCAAGGATGTTCCTCAAACTTCTTTTTCCTGCATTTCTGGTACTCTTCTTACCCTCATCACCCCAGGCCTGAGGTTTGATATTCTCAAATAATGTTGTAGGCTCACACCTGGCTAGCTTTTTGCTGGCAGGAATAATCTCTCCCTCAAAGTGTTCAGGTTAACTCTTCTAAAACATCTCATACTAGTCTACACTAGATACAGTCTTCCTTCTAGATACATTAGAGTTGACCAGGTCTCTCCCTAAAAAGATAATTATATCAAATAGAAAAGAGTAGAAACAAAGGTAGTCACTTCTCTCCCATTCTGAGAATTACATCTTTTGACACATGGGCAAAATTTAAGACAAACACATTCATTCATTCTTGATAAGCTACTCAGAGATGAAGTGAGGAGTTGGAAAAGGGCAATACTGAGTAGAACACACATTTTCTTCTGCACACATTCACAGATTTCATCTCATCTAGACTAGAAGAGGGTTCATGGGACAGGTAAAACAATCTTCTCCATCCCATTGTGAAAAGCAAAGTAGCTCCTGTGGCAGATGTGCTTCAGAATTAGTCTCATGTTCAGAACACTCAGATCAAATTCTCCTTTATTAAAATGAAGCACAGTCAAGTATATGAAAAAAATAAAGGTAACTTCCTATCTCACATACAAACCTACACACACAAAAATCAAAGACAAGTAGTATTTGCCCTTTTAAAGTATGACTTTCTGCATGTTTGCGGGGGGCACTGTTGATGAGCAGTAATATTTCTTAAAAGATTTAAGATTTTTTTAAAAACTCCAATGACACTATAGCTTAAAGCAAAAATGTGTCACCTGCTCCACACACCAAAAACCTAGACATCCGTCCCTGCTTCTCTAGTTCCAAGTTGCAGTAAAAAGCCCTCCAATCCCACTTTAGCTAGTACCCCCCAAATATAATTTTGGCATTCTTTACATTTATTTTCTCTTCCTCCATCATTGTGGCACAAACTTACTGAGATTATTCCCTTGGATCCCTTACCACTTAGGACCAATAACTTAGATACCGCATTGTCTTGGGCTTATCAACACTGTAGCCCTCATAGCAACTCTGAGACAAATACCTGGTGGACTTTATGACTGGCACTTGTGGGATACTCAGCATACTATTAGTCTTGTGCTTTCTACGTGTGGATACACTGATGTGTGAACACGATTTTGTGCTTTCTATGGACTTTAGCCTTTTCTCTATCATGGAATATAAACTGCTGTCACATACCTGTTCTCAGATATACCTAACAAACCTACAACAGAAAAACAACAAAATTAAGATCACCGAACATAAGTAACTTTTAATTTTTAATTATGGATATAAAAGAAACAAATAAATAACATTCAGGCTGCAACACAAATAAAGAACTACCTGGTTTCACTGAACCTAAATAAAGGCTGCACATAAAGTATGCAAATATAATGGGTATGGTTTGTTTTTTACTTCCTTCACTAGTTACGACAAAATTTAAGAGGAGTAGGAAATATTTCTGTTAAGAACGGAAAGGTGCAAACTAGCAGAGTCAATACTGGTAACCAGAAGGCACTCATCCAAACACATAAATTTCAAAAGCTGGTTTATATTATGGAATACCATCTATACTGGCCTTTGCCAGTTTGAGATTTCTACAATAGCAATAAGCCTCATTTCTATTTCCAATTATAACAAAAAAATGAGTTACTAACCAACATTCCACTTATAGAAGTC
This sequence comes from Saimiri boliviensis, assembly GCF_048565385.1. Classification (NCBI taxonomy): domain Eukaryota; kingdom Metazoa; phylum Chordata; class Mammalia; order Primates; family Cebidae; genus Saimiri; species Saimiri boliviensis. The sequence goes on from NC_133466.1 coordinate 11,484,712, forward strand.
TAGGCTACGTTGATAAATTGACTACTCTATTAAAGAGCACTAAAAAGTAAACACTCCCTTATCCAGCAGCACTAGGGAACAAGGTGAATTTACCAAGATAAATTAGGCTGGGGATACCTACTGCCAACTTGTGCTATTGCTGAATTCACTGTAATATGTATGTATTTCCCTTATTAATAGAGTTCTGAACCTAAACCACCTAGAAGTGAGGGGAAGATCTTCATTATCAGGGGCAACAATTACGTTACAGTGCTTTTCTGTGTTATAGAGCAAAACCACTGTTCCTACACTATGAAGAATCTGAGACCACCGTGCTTTGTCTTGATTTGCTCTTCAGGTGCTTACTTTACATAAAGTTGTTACATAAAATAAGATTATTGGTTTACGTCAACAGCCTCAGATTATGTATGGTAGTGCCCTAAAAAGTGAAATGTACAAGATCAGCAATGATACAGATACACCAGGCTGTTTTGTTTATTTCTGAGTGAAAGACTATATGCCAATGGTTAGGGTTGTTGGTTACCAGATAAATTAGGTGCTTACCCCAAAACAAAAAGACAAATCCCTCTTTTTACAAAGAAGTTTAGATGGAAACAAACACAAATTACATCAATTCTCACAACATTCCTTTAAAGGTGAATTAGTAATTTAAAACCTTATTCCCAGCATTGGAGAGAGAGAAGTTTAAATTAAATAACATTTATATGACTACTAAGTGAATAATGGTGTGGGACTCATCACTGGCAAAGCCTGTTAATTACTTTGAACCTTTAACTAAATTCTCTTCTAGGAGTCAAAGTAGCTAAAGTATTCCAACAGAGGACAGAGTCTGACAAAAACATTCCACGTTAAGCGACCTTAATGGAAGAAAAAGATTCACAGCCCCAAGTTAACCAAGTCTAGCAATCAAAAGATTACTTTTTCACAATCCAGCCTCGTATCTTCCAGTACAAAATGGTTCCTCTATATGCCAACTAATTCCAAATTTTTACAGCAAAAAATATGCCTTTTGGCATAACAACTCCACTGTTTCTCCACACTCTGACACCATCATTTCAAAGGAGCTCACATAAATGTTCACTACTGCTCTCTCCCTAATTTTTGAAAAAGGAGTTTTGAGAATAAAATACTGATGAACTATTAGTGTTTATTATTAGCCAACACAAAGTGTGAGAACATCATTCTTGAGAATTAATATTTTAAGCTAACAGAAATTCAGTATACTTAAAATATAACTCTATTTAATGGATTATTATTTGGATCTAAAAGTCCTCAATACTGGGGCAAAAAGGCACTATGCCTGAAAGTGAACTAAGCTGACAAAATCAAAATTTGCACTTGCTAAGTGTTGAAAAGACTAGTTGTAGAACTGACACAGCAATGTGAAGAAAGACAGAGAGGAAAACCAGTCTCTCTGAACCGTAAGCAGGCATATGCACATATAGAAATACATCCTACTGGAAGTCTCCTTGGGCTATTACAAACACTTCAATGGCTTCAGCAACCTAGCACCTGGCTAATGCAAAATTTTACAAATACTGCAGCTTCAAAACATTTTTCTACTAAATTATCCCTAATGTGTTAATAAATTTTGTACTTTACAATGCTTAACATCAAACCAGGTTTAACAAGCTGACACTTACTTATTAGTCCCTTAATTTATGTGGGGAGGAGTTTAAAGTAGCTGAAAACCAAGGTGCTTCAAAGTTCTAGAATCCAACGAAAATGATTCTACTTCTGCAGATCTTAAGCTAATATTTGTTGTCTTTTACCGATGTGCTAATGTCTGTGTCACCCAGGTACTTATCTCACTTAATCATCTTTCTGATTTCTTAGGAAAATTTTGTCCTGGCAAGTGTCTGTAGTCACATCATTGAACAGGAATGGTCTTGTATACTCTCTCTATCCAAACCGAGGAAATAGTGAGGTGTCCTCATCAGCGAACCATGTGATCCCTTTCCAGTCATCATGCTTCTGATGAAAACGAGCCAGAGGAGTCAACGTAAGGCAACCCCATAAGCTTTAACACTGTCAAGTAGGCACAGGGAAGACCCAATCTTTGAGTGGCAAATAATTGGGGAGCTAATAAGCCAAAGTATTTGGTGGTAAAGAATTAAAATAACCCATAGGCTACACCAACTGATATTCAAGGTCAGAGGGGAAGATCACGTGCCCACGATAGAGAAAATAAGCCATGGGCTGCGAATACAGACACACTGGAACTGCCCTGACAAGACTTAAACCCTTGGTAAGCCTCAGGTTACAGAAGTGCTTAACAATCTTCTCAACTCATTTTTTGTTTGTTTTGTTTTTTGTTTCTGTTTTTGAGATGGAGTCTTGCTCTGTTACCCAGGCTGAAGCGCAGTGGTGTACAATCTTAGCTCACTGCAACCTCTGCTTCCCAGATTCAAGCAATTCTGCCTCAGCCTCCCGAGTAGCTGGGATTACAGGCAAACGTTACCACGCCTGGCTAATTTTTGTATTTTTACTAGAGATGGGGTTTCACCATGTTGATCAGGCTGGTCTCAAACTCCTGATCTCAGGTGATCCACTCGCCTCAACCTCCCAAAGTGCTGAGATTACAGGTGTGAGCCACCGCACCAGGCCTCAACTCAGTTCTTAAAAAGTGAAGTTTCAAAGAGTGGTGAGTCCCAGCTAATTTCTTGAGGTACTATCCCTAAGAGCTATGGTTACATGACCCTGGCCAGCCTCTTTGTGCCAAAAGACAATGGATCCTTTGAGCTAAGTGAAAAGGAAACCCTAGGAGATCAGATCTATTGAATTTAGGCCAAAGGACACAGCACCACTGCTATTGCTTGATGCTTCTCTAACCTAAAGACAAAACATAATTACCCCCAGGAAAGTATAGCTGGGGAAGAAATTGACTCAACTGTTTACTTTCTGGGGGTAGCAGGACAGAATATTCTGAAAGATGACCAGGGAAATTGGAGGTCCCACTAATCAATCAGCATACCAAATGTAATACGCTCTTCTCATCAGATCATGAGACTAATTTTAATTGCCGGAGAAGACAAAAAAATCTAAGAACTGGGGATACCATTAACACCTGGTAAGACGTATTTTTCTCTACCTTCCAAGACCAGTGTCCTCATCTCATTTTGACTTTTAGCTATTCTAGTCAGTATCAATCTTCAATTCTGAACCTTAGCTTGAACTAATATAAAAATATGCACATGTTAATATCTAAAAACCAATGTCATTTAGGACCCATTTAGTCAGTGTAAAGTATGAACATTTTGCTAGCTTAAGACAGTCCATGTTTCATTCCAGCAACAATCATTCTAATGAAATCTAGACTGAAGACCAGTCCCTGAATGAAGCTGCAATCAGCAATTCACATACTTACTCGAGCACATTATCTATTACTGGGAAGCAGTAAGAAAGACAAGCTTCAGGGACTTTCGTCTAAATAAAGTGATGTTTATACTGGCAAGAATAAACAATTCTAATGAATATGCTAATAGTCATTCCTTATTTACAGACTTTAGTACTCTAAACTTGACCTACTGCTATATACACACAGACACAAGATGACGTACCTTATATATCTTACTAAGACAAGAGCAGAGAGAAGGTAGAGGGACCCTAATTCTCCAAACTACTAGAACTCAATGTTAAATAAAAGGAGGAAAAAAAAAATCACAAACACTTCCTAGTCATTTATGCTGGATATGGAAGAGATAGAAAGGCTGCCTGGCCAATATGTCAATTATCACTGCCAAATTACACAGCAGTGTGGTTCAAAGAAAATTTTAGTTCTTATAACTTAATGGCAATTTGAAAAAGCCAAACACCAAAAGATTGTCTCAAGGAAAGATCAGTTCCTTTCAGAAAACAGTACAAAACACTGACAATCATTTGTCCAGACACATCTGAACAAACCATGAGTCCAGATTTGGAGACCTGATTTCTGTTCTTCCCAAATAAGACTTTATAACTTTGGACATGTCACAGCCTCAACCTCCAAACAAGGGAAGGATGATCTCTATTTGGCCCCCAAATTATAAACCTCAAGAATAAAACTGAGAAAAAAATTCTACAAGGCACTCTAAGCTCTTCAGAAATACATGCTATTCATACATAAATTATTTTTTCATTCATAAACTCAGTCCATCAGAAAGCCTCCTGATGATGGGAAGACACTACACTACCTGATAATTTCTAAAATTAACTTTGGACTAATCAAGTCCATCATAATGAAACTACTTTACAGACTACAAAAAAATTCAAATCAAGACTGAGTTGTGATTCAAAATCTACAAAAGTATTTATAAAAGTAACTTCCCTAAATACAAGCCTAGTAAAATCATGCAATCTAAAAAGTATCAGAGATTAAAGAAAGTCAAAGAAAGTACATACATAATTTGCTTCTTTCATCTTTCATGGAGGACAAAGGACAGTGTTGAGCACACAAGGACACAGAAGTACATAATCTGTAGAGCTTTTCTCTAACATCTTTTGTACTCTGTACCCAGTACGGAGAAATAGCCTGTGAAAAAGATTCCCACCCACAGATGTTGCAACTGGGTGCCAAGCCACATCAAGTTAGAATTCCATAATTACATAGTCCTATAATGCCCTCCACAAGACACACTACTAATCCCAAAAGTTCTTGTTCAGCACCTCTCAAACATGCTATCCATCCTACGGAAAGACTATACTGACAACCTATCAACAGCGAAGTATGCACTGAGTTTTCTGTTACTGATGGCCAGCTTGCATTGAAACATCCTCATGCTCTAAGTTACTGTAACAAAAATGAAGAGGCTGTGTGCAGATGGCAAGTCTTTTGAGGAAAAAAAAAAAAAATCAAGGAAAAACGTTATCAAGGATGAAATAAGATAACAGAATTAAATGTTCCCTCTAAAAATTCAACCTTGATATATCAACTAGAACAATCCAGCACACAAAGGCAGCGTCAATTTTTCTTCAGGTTTCTGGACATATCTTCCAACTGGATCCACCAAGGAAGGCATATGGCTAATATAATTTTTCCAAATAACAAGAACAAAGCTAGAAAATTAGCAGAATATATAAGGAATCATCTGTTTAGCATAAGTTAGTCAAACACTGCTTGGGGGCTGGTCATTTCCAAACTATATGAACGACCTTAATCTGATCAATAAATATGGGGATCATCAGCAACATTTACTTCATTTTCTCCCCCATAATTATTTAACAATACAATCATGGCATGTAACTTTACAGGCAGACTTGTTGCTCATTTCAGTATGGTTCACTTAAATTTCAAGTTAAAAAAAAAAAAAAAAGGAACCAGAACAATGTTTTTCCTTAATATTCCATATACTTGTGGTACAAAAATACCCAGAGAAAAACATTCTTTCTTTTGGCAACCAGAATCCATAGGCTCATGCTAACAAAATGAACCTGGCAAATAAACTTGTCCTGAAACAAGTATCACACAAGCACATTAGATTTTCAGTACATAACTGATTGTACAATGTCTAAGAAATCAGTTTTTTTAAATGGTAGGGATTATAGAGACAGAAAAATTTTTTAGAAATGAGCAAATCTTCCACTTCAGGGTAAGGTCTGCCAAGAGTTGGCAGTGCAGACAGTATACCTTAATTCATGGTAACTTAACATATACTCTGCTCTAAGTGCTCTGTGAGAATAATTGGTCTCTCCTTACTTTGGTATGTAAAATTTAAAACCACATTTGCACAATTCAGTCTGTTAGGTTTTGCTTCATTTAAGTTGAAGATTTACTTTCATCTATCTCTGGGAAAATAAAGTCCTGTAAATAGATGATTTTCTGCTAAGTAAAATTTGGCTAAAACCTACAGCGTAAACAATGCCTGAGAGATGCAACAGTTACATAACTTTTTTTCCCCAAAGACCAGTCGGTATTGTCTTAAGTTAGTGTCTCACCATATCCATAAGTTCATAAGGAGAAATAAACAAACATGAAAATTCCAAGTGAACACACAGCAAAAAGTCCAATATTTAGTATTAGTTTAACTTGCCGAGTCTCTTCCAGCATCTGTAAACAAACAGCCTCCTCCTCCATCAGGTCTCTGAGACTCCGCTTGCTGAGGTTCTTACTTTTAAAGCCACAAAACCAGTCTATGAACTTCCAGTACCGACCTCCATCCTCCGTTTCCTTCTTTCTCTCTTTCTCACCCATGAGAGCTGCTTGCCCATTGGAGTAAGCGTCAACTGGTGTTTCTGCCTCTGAATGACCTAAGGAAGCCACTGGGTTGCCCTCCTCTCTGCAGGTTACCAAAAGATTAACATCTTCAGGCTGAAGGCCCTTAATGCTGTCTTCAGATTTCCCATTAGGAATGATGTGGTTGATGGCCTCATTATTCTCACTGCATCTCAGAATGCTCTTTTCTTGCATTTTATATGGTTCCTCTTTCGGGGAGCAGCTCTCCTTCACCACAAGGTTCTTCTTAGACCAAAAGGTGGTGGTACGAATCTGTTCCTTTGTGGGAGGTGGCGTGAGAAGGCTCACAATTACAGTAATGAGTCCCGTGACCCAAAACAATACTGTGGCCACATACATATAATGGATGTCTTTGATGAAACCTGGCCTGTTATCAGGTTGGTCACACTCTGGGGCACGGTAGGCAAAGGCCAGTATCAAACGGATTGCTCCAAGAACAAAGCCAGCCATTCCACCATAGAAAGCCCCTTGTTCATTGCAGCGCTTCCAGAAAATTGCCAGAAGGAACAGGGCTGCCACTGGGGGTGTCAGGTAATCTGCTACCTCCTGAATATAAAGGTACATCTGGCCTCCTTGCATCTCCACGATGATTGGCACCCATGCTATGCTGATCACCACCATAAATGCCACAAATACCCTCCCCACAATCATTAACTCCCGGGAGCTTGCGCTCTTGCGGATAAGTTTGTACACATCGAGGGTGAATATGGTACTGGCACTGTTAAAGATAGAGTCCAAGTCACTCATCAGAGCTGCAATCATCACTGCCATCATTAAGCCCCGAAGGCCCACAGGAACCAGCTTCATTACCAGGCGTGGGTAAGCAATATTGGAGCAACCAGCTCTGCTTCCACACACTAGCATGCAGTGCTCTGGATTGATGCAAGCTATATCATCAGCAAACAGTATCCTGGAAATCATTCCTGGAACAACTATGATAAACATTGGCAGAAGCTTTAAGAAGCCAGCCATAAGAGTGGAGCCTTTGGCATGAGCAATGTTTTTGGCTGCAAGGACCCTCTGCACGATGACTTGGTCAGCACACCAGTACCATACCGAGGCTGGGGTCTGCCCCAGAATGAATCCAGGCCAAGGAACATCTTCATCTGTTGGATCTCGCAGCATTTTCAGGGCTTCTTTCTTAGGGTGGACATTACAAGAATTTGTGTTGGAAAGGTTGTATGTCAACAAGATGGAAGTGACGTTGGGTGAGGCCAACATGTACCTTCTCTTAACTTCCTCAAACCCGCCAATCTCCATTATGCTAATAATCATAAGTGTAAGTGCCCCAACGATCATGAGCAGAGCCTGTAGAGTGTCTGTGTAGATCACTGCAACAAGGCCTCCGGTGACAGTCAGCAAAGCAGTCATGCCAATGAGCAGGATGACAGACACATAAAGATTCCAACCCAAAGACTCCTGGATAAAGAGGGCACCTGAATACAGATCCACTGAGAGCTTGGTGAAAATATAGAGAATCAGAGACAAGGCTGCAAAATAGACCTGAATCCTATGACCACCAAATCGCTTGGACAAGTATTCAGGCATGGTATATACCCCTGACCGGATGTAAATTGGGATGAAAACCCATCCCAGAAGTTGTAAAAGCAGTAAGGCATTGAATTCCCATGCGCCCACTGCAAATCCACTTGCAGCTCCAGATCCTGCCAGCCCAATGAAGTGCTCACTCCCAATATTGCTCACAAACAGAGAGGCACCGATTGCTACCCAGGTCATAGAGCGCCCCGCCAGGAAGTATCCACTCACGGTGCTTCTATTAGATTTCCACATGGCAAAAAAACCAATGCACATGACCAGGATAAAATACAGGGCCACTATGGCAATGTCTGCTGTGTCCAGTACAGCTCTCATTCTGGTAACTTGTGAATAATAGCGTCCAATGACAGAAGTGTCCAACTTTATTTTTAGTAACCCCAGCCAAGTCTGTAAACCATACGTGAACTGGACTATACAGAGCAACACAGCAGGTCAAAGTCTTTGTCCTTTGGTTTGCTGTCTTGATGGTGGTGGTTGTGATAAACTTTGAAGAAGACAGTTTAAATTTTCCGCTTCTTAATTGGGATTGAGAACTTAGCTCGTACTCTTAATCCACTCTCCACAAGACCATCAGCATTTACTCAGGTGCTGGAGGAGAAATTCTGAGTTGCAGCTAAGTCTAGTGAAGCCTACTGTACCAACCCTGCAAGGCAGCAAAGACAAAAGACAAAGATTGAATTAGAGGAGGGTCTCACCACGTGATGAGGAAACTTTCAGTCTAGCAATCACGGCGCAACAAGACATTCTTTATAAAAAGAAAAAAAACTTTTAAAATACACTTCAGTTCCACGGGAAAGAGCAATCTATATGATCACAGCTGATACTTCCGTCAGTGAGAATATTAATCATTTCGAACTAAGGACAAAAACTCATCAACCTCATAACAAAGCGGCCTAACTTAAGCGCTTAACTAACTGCCTACTACAGCATTGCCCTTTCTTGTCTTACTGTGGTAGTCTCATATTGGAACAGGTATTAAGATCTTAAAGCACCCGAAAGGGGAGAAAATACTAATTATATTCATAATAAAGGACACAAAAATGAATCTTAAAATACTATGAACCCTAACAGAGTTTGGGGCTAACCTTATGACTAGTTAGGGTCCTGGATGGAATAGGCAGGTGGTGTTTACCAGATGTTATCATCTGCCTCAGAAAATTTAAATACAGAAAATCAAGTACTGCCTACTCCCTGGAAATACATTGTTATAAAGCTTCTTAAATGTCTGTAAATGGATATGGCTGTCATACGGTAACCTAGAACTTGTGAGACACCCACTGCCCTAATGGGAAACAAGACATTCCACACAAAACCAGAAACATCCAACTTACAAAACAACTTGAAAATTGTATTATTTCTGCTAGTTAGAAGATGCTGCAAGAAGATAAAAAGAAAATTTTAGAAGAGGTATTTCCTTCTCTTCCTTTTCGGCAGGCAGTATTTCCAAGAGAATCTCTGAGAAGATAAAGGCACTGACTAAAGGTTTGATTTTATTGAGTATGTTTTCCTTTTAATGCTTTTTGTTGAAGGGTATAGAAAGCAGAGAAAAGAGGGAGGAGGAGAAAAGTTTTCTGAAGACTAAAAAATGATTATTATGTCCACCAAACCTCAACAAAACAGATATTTGTTGACCATTAGATAAATCTTCAGTAAGACCATCAGGAATTTTTCAGTTCTGGATTAAGACAACCACTCTGCAAAACAGACATTTAAATTTATCTAAAATTAAATTTATTAATTTGATGGCTTTTCTCCTGAAAAAAGAGACAAATTCTGAATATTCGAAGTTAATTGTAATTGTAGCTGACAGACCAATAGGAAAACACATTTTTATTCAATCTAATGCCCTCCAAATATGAACTTCTAAATGATTTCTCCTTTTGCAATAAGGCAACCTCAGAGCAGAATGCTTTTCCATACTTTCTCCGAGGCATTTTCCTTTTGAGTCCTATAAATGATACTAAAGCCACCTCTTCTCAAAACTGTTCAAAACAGACCACAGTATTAAAAACTTTAACACACTTCTCACTGTCAAAAGGAGCTAGATATAACACCTGGAGACTACTGCCCTACAAAATTAGGTTCTTAGGGCTAATGCAGAAAAAACTGCCTCAACAGGAATGTCTCAACCCCATCTGTATGCCTTTTTAAAGCATTAAGCACTACAATAATCGTGCTATGAAAAGTGATTTAAATCCTTTCTAAGTCTCAAAGGCTGGCATAAATAAAATTGTCAGAGAAAAGCGCAAAAAAAAACTCAAAAGTTGAAATGTATTATCACTTCATACATGTCAAATCCTGAAGCTGATCATATTTCTATGACCACCTTCCCCACCCCCAAACACTGTCAAGTTTTTGAACACTGTGACATTATGAAGAATCATCTAAATTTTTAATAAAATTTAATCAGATGATTAGTAAACATTATTTAAAAGGGTACCTTTAAATGTTTCTGCATAAGGGAAGCTCATCAATTACAATGAAAACTGCTGTTTGCAGTTATGAAACCCTGCCTTCAGGGCTCTCTCTGCTACCCAACATCCAAGTCATCCTCTGGCCACTTGTTTCAATTTTCAGGAGGCTAGCTGGCTGATCGAGTATCACTCTTCCCAATGGCAGCAGCAACCATGTGCTTTCCAAAGAAGGGAGAGAAAAACACAGTGGGTATTTCTGGTTTTATCTGGGGGCAGGGGGGAATAGGGTAGGGTATACGTCACAGTAGCTGCTGCAGCTTGTATGGTCAGAGAACAAAGTGCTCAAAAAGAAAACAATTCTTTTGTTTTTGTCAATTCTGATGTATGCAAGGTAGATATAGAAGCTATCTGCTGCCTGGTGAATGCTCAAACTGCATCAAGTTCTCATGCTGGCCCTAACTCCTAACTTCTCTAGTAAACTCGCTCTGCCCACAGGAGAGGCAGCAGAGTAGCCAAACACTAGCTCAAGGCTGAATTCTTAACTCTCCTCCTAGGTTTCCTTAGATCCTTCAAAGCCACTGGGGACAGTTCCCTTCTCACTGGATACCATACCAGTCTGTGGGTAGGTTTTTAGATTTTTTCCAATTTAAAGAAAATACATCCATAGACCAGCACCTGGTAAAGACTGGAAAAGGAAAAACAAAACCAAACACAGGTCAATTTAGTTTGCAGAAATATGTAAAATACTATAATGCAATATAGCTAAATTTTACATTCTAGTCATAGAGCCTTGAATTGCAGTCTTTCAAGAGATAAACTATATGTGCCTTCAAAATGGTTCCAAATAAAATATACAGTAAGTTATGTATGTTTTCCTTCCTTTTAAAGAAGTGAACATTTCTTCAACAAAATACAATGAGCACTGGGTTCCAGGGTTCCCTTATTTTTACAAGAATATACATGGAAGAATCTCCAGCTAACATGAGGTTTTTTAACTTGGATTTTTATATTTATATATGTCTTTTGTCACACACAGTTCACCATTCAGGCAAACCTCTCAAGTAAAAATTTTGAGACAGTAAAATAGGCATAGTCATGAAAAGTATGTAGACGGGTTCCTTGGTACTACTTTTTTTTCCCTTAAAAAACTTTTGTAATGGGAGTAATACTAGTAGAACGCAAAAGAAACAGTCCTCTGTTGGTGATGGACGTATCTGGCCAAACCTCGGACACAAAGGTGCTTTGAGACAGAAACGGTTCCCCCTCTTCCCAAAAGCAAAGGCATCCTTCTCGGAAAGTGCTTTATTGTTTTGCACAGAATTAGAATTCAATTTTGGTTCTATTCCATTTATCTGGATAAATTAAACTGCAATTGAAGAATTAATCCAAATAGAGAAATGTAAATATAAATATTTGCTGCATCTGACCAAATGAGAGAAAAACGGTAAGACCAAATTTAAATAAGCACTCCTTAAGGTAATATAACCATGTTGACCAAAATGTAATTAGTTATAATGACCGGATTTCTCCTGTACTATCTGGATAACCAAATAATTTATCTTCCAAACCAGAAAATTATTCTGGAACAATAATTCTGTAAACTGCAGGATATACGGGCACTCTATCAAAAAAAAAAAAAAATCACCTGTCATATGCCATAAAAACCAAACAAGGAACAAGGAAAATGATCTCCTAAACTCAGTCAAGTCGTAAGTTCAATGACACACGGAGGCCTGCAAAGGGTGGTATACAATAACCTTAAATGTGACCAATCACCTCTTTAGCTTTGGAGTCTTATTTATAAACCACCCACTCAAGGTACAATATGAGAGGCCTAGCCCAGCACTCTGTCAATGGTAGGCTTGAAGAGCCCTGCTCATCCTCTGATCCAAATGAATAATCTTCACTTAACTAGCTAATAATTTAAGAGTTACAGAACACAGAGACACCTCTGAAAACCTAATTACCTGAATTACAATCACGTTTGTGTAACCTACCCAAAAAAAAAGGGCATACCTAAGCTTGTTTTCTCCCCACCCCAGCAGACAGATTTCATAATCTGTAAGATCACGGTACAGAAGAAAACAGCACAGCTTTGAAGGGCTGGTTTCCATGCTCTGTCACTTCCTAACTGTAGGATCTCAGGCAACAACTTCATTCCGAAGAGCCTCAACATGTCTCAACTGTCTGGCTTTTAAAATGAAACCAAGTCTCTCCTTCTGGTTTAATAAGGAATAAGTAACACAGAGAAAACCAGTATTGCCTAGTACAATATGAAGGTGGTTCAGTAAACATTAGTTTACTCCCTACAACCTGAATATACTAGAAGTGATACTGGTTCCTTTCAAACTGTCAACTATGTGCAAGGCATATTAGAATCTTCACAAGTTATTTATATAGAAGAATTAGATAAAATAATGCATTAAAGATGCAGTTCTTTCCAACATTTTAGACTCCCAACTACCTCATCAACTATTACCTCCTACTTAAAGTAAAATACAAAAAGAAAAAGTTTACATAAAATTCTTAAGACTTTTCGTACATGCTTTCACTTTTGTCACCTTGAGTCAAGGTCTAGGGAAGCAAATTCCAGTGGCGGATAGACTACCAGTACTTAGAGCAAAGTGTATGTGTATTCACACAGGACTGTCCTCAACCCCTGCTGACCTAAAAAATGTGGAGCAAGGATACAGTAGTGGTTCATCAATGACACATAGAGCAAAGCAGGTTTCTCTAATATAACTGACATGAACTCCAGCCAGTTTTAAAATGTAAGTGGAGCTAAGGACAACACTATGGATTAACTATCCCTAATTCAAAAATCTGAAGTCTGAAATGCTCCTCCCAAATTCTAAATTTTTTGAGCACTGATATGATGCTCAAGGGAAATGCTCATGGGAGCATTTTGGATTTGGGATTTTCAGATTTGGGATGCTCAGCCACTAAGTACTATTCAACATCCCAAAATCCAAAACACTCTGGTCCCAAGCATTTCAGATAAGGGATATTCAACCTTACTGTTTTAATCGTCCCTAAAATATAAAGAATTGTACCATACTGTTTTAATTGTCCCTAAAATATAAACAATTTGCCCTTAAATCTTTTGACAAAACATTCCTATTAAACTTGCACCCTTCGAGTTTTTAAAAGTTATCATATGAAGCCCTGATTGGCCTCGAATAGTGCTCACGCTGTATTCTGACAGCGAAGTGGAGGCAGAATAGAGAGGGATTGTGGCTCTCCTCCCAACCCTCTACCACCAGAACAGCTCTACTTTTATCAGTTTCTCCTGGGGCAGGAGCAGGAGGGGTTAAGAATGGATTTGGAATTTCCCAAGTAAACCATTTCCTCAACATTTTATTCACCTAGAAAAGCTCATAAACCACCGGATTAACTTCATCCATATACACTCCACCCAAGATATATTCATTTTATTCATTTTAACCTGATTCTATCAATAAGTTTGGCTCATCATGAATTTTTTTTTAAAGAAATTTCAGAGAAATAAGACCTAGATATGGCAGTTGGGGAGGAAAGAACAACTATTAAACTACTACTGGTTTTAACATTTCTGTGAATACTAGATCACATTTGGAATTTTGCTAAAGATAAATGAAAACGTGAAACAACAGGCTGGGAGCGGTGGCTCACACCTGTAATCCCTGCACTTTGGGAGGCCAAAGCGGGTGGATCACTTGAGGCCAGGAGTTCCAGACCAGCCTGTCTAACGTGGCAAAACCCCATCTCAACAACAACAATAAAAACCCCACAACAATCAGCTGGGTGTGATAGCATGCACCTGAAATCCCAGCTACACAGGAGGCTGTGTTGAGAGGATTGCTTGAACCCAGAGAGGCGGAGGCTGCAGTGAGCCAAGATCACGACACTGCACTCCAGCCTGGGTGACAGAGTGAGACTATCTCGAAAAGAAAATATGAAATAACAGAGCAGCAGTGCCTATTACCATGTAATCACAACCAAACATTTGTGTAACTCAATGAGAATTCAAGAGGCTTAACAAAACCTGCTTGTAGAAGATTGTTTATCAAAAATAAGTGAGTTATAAATAATGGAAATTAAAAAAAAAAAAAAATCTGACACTAACCTAAGTCCTAACACTATCTAGGTCTGTGTCTAGTTTTACATGCATTACTTAATGCTCATAACCATGAGATAAGTACAATTATTATTACTATTTTACGGATGAGAAAACTGAAGCCAAGGAGTTAGGTAGTATAAACTCACCCCAGGCCACAGCTGTCTGTTTTAAAGCAAGGACGTGCACTCACATCTATGTGCCTGAATAGCTTCTGCCCTTAATCACTATGCAATACTACCTTTGATGAAAAGGACATTTCTTTACTGACAGGCAGAAACACTAATGATACAGATAAAAGATCATTCATCATTCAAGATCACGCATGTTTAAAAAGTTGTGCTTGAAGAGAAAACCCAAGATGGTTGTGTAGCAACTGTTAACAAAATAAGACTGCAAACAGCACATAACATAAAAAGCAGTTGAAATTCTTTGTGTGATCATGTGAATGGATGTGTATGGAGAAAATGAAGAGATTAAAAGCAAAAAGTAGTCCCAGGCATAGACTTCACATACAGCAGCAAAGCCCTGATGAGCCAGCTGTTAATACCGAAACTTACCGATGTTCTTACCATCCAAGTTCAAGGCTTTCTGCCTTCATTCTTCTTATCAGTGTTAACTAGTCATTCCACCAAAGGGGGAAAAAATAGTAAGTCTTAAGGTCTATTCTATACTTGACCCAGTTACCACGGGCTGTATGATTCTATCTGAGCCAATCTTTAACAACTCCCACAACTTTAAAACATTAAAAGAATTAGCTGTACAATCTACAGATGCAAGGGTTCTCACAGTAAAATCTACAGACCACTGCTCTTAATGGATGAAGTGTTGTAGTTGCCTATCCTGTTGTTCAGGGTTACGAATAATTTGCCTTTGCCCATAAAACCTGTTCTACTCTCAGTCCTCCCCATCTCAGAATAGTAACTTCATCCTCACTATTGCTCAGTCCAAAAATTTTAGTCATCCTGACTGCTCACTTTCCCCCTCAACCCATATGCAATCAATCCATCAGCAAAGCCTGTTGGCTCTATTTAAAATACATGCAGAATCAAAGACAACTACTAGTACCTTGGTTCCAATCACCATCCCATCTCATCCCGATCACTGTCCTGGCCCCTTGTCTCCATGCTTTTGCCCTTGGCCCACTACAGGAAACTAACACAGCAAGCAGTCACCCCTTTCATCACAATGGACCAAACCAGCCTCTGGGACTGGCCATTCCCTATGCAGGCAACTTTATACCCCCAGATTTCCACAAAACTTGCCCTCCTCTGTGTCTTTGCACAAAAGTAACTTCCCTGACTATCTCAACGCCTCCTCTCCAGCCTTGTTATTTGTCCATAGTACTCAACACCTAATATGCTATAAAACTTATGTGTCTTCTGTTTTCTCACTACCATGTATGTAAACTCCATGAGGATAGAATCTTGTCTGTGTTGTTCTGATGTGTCCTAGCGTCCAGAACATCATCTTACACACTACAGGTGCCCAAATGTTTGTTAAATAAACAAGTCAAATAGTAACAACTAAGTTCTCCACCATCAGGACTGCTAAACTTCCAATATCCTTTATTACAATCAACAGTGGGTTTTTTAAAGCAACAAGAACTGCAGATTAAAGAGGCTTAAAGAGAAAAAGAGCCTCCACTTCCCCCGCCAGTGATCTGCAATCTTGAATAGCTCCAGTTGAGGGTGTGTGGAATGACAAGGCAAACTGAACTAGACAACTATGTGCATTCAGATAATCTCAGTGGGGCCGGGCGCGGTGGCTCACGCCTGTAATCCCAGCACTTTGGGAGGCAGAGACGGGTAGATCACAAGGTCAAGAGATAGAGACCATCCTGGCCAACATTGCGAAACCCCAGCTCTACTAAAAATACAAAACCTAGCTGGGTGTGGTGGTAAGCGCCTGCAGTCACAGCTACTCGGGAGGCTGAGGCAGGAGAATCACTTGAAGGCAGATGGCAGAGGTTGCAGTGAGCTGAGATTGTGCCACTGCACTCTGGCCTGGCAACAGAGCAAGACTCCACTCAAAAAAAAAAAAAACTCAGTGGACCACGACATAGTAAAAACCTGTATCTGGAGCCACCATCTCTCTCTCAACCTACCACCAGAGTGGCCCACTTCCGTTCACTGTGCTAACTCCATTGTGGAATGTGTTCCAGGTTTTACCGCTGCAATTGTCGACATCCACCACCTAGCGTTCAGTGGTTATGTGTAAATCATCCCTGTACGTGTTTGTCTGGCAACTGTTTCCACACAGCTGAAAGAGTAGGTCAGTGCTTGCAAATGACAATTCCCTTCAGCTCACTCAATACAAGCCCAAGCACCCTGATGTCAACTCATGAAGAACTCCCTCTTTCACCTCTCCGTTATACTTGCGTTCAGAGTTCCCACAAAACTAAGTTAACTTAGTAACTAGCATTTACCAAACACCATGCACCAAGCACCAAGCACCAAGCACTATTTTCACACTGTATGTTTGAGCTCATCTAATCCTCACAAAAACTCCAAGAGGCAGATATAATGATCCCCAACTTTCAAATAAGAAAACCGAAAGGATCACTAAGGGAATTCATGAACACCCTCTCTGAAATAAAGAAGAATGCATCCTTTAACAACACTTTTCAGGAAGACACACACACACACACACACACACACACACACACACACACACACACAAGAAATAAACACATGTCAGATAAAATCCAGCTGATGCAGATGGAATAATGCAGTAAGAAAAATCACCATTGGTGAGACCTGAAGTAATGCACCTAGGCTATGAGTACAGGTATGCTAAAGCCTTCAGGAGAATGGCTGCTGGAGGGCTTCGAAATGGACGGATGACACTGACAACATCTGTACCCACAGCAACAATTAATCTTCTCTCTAAAAAGCAGACATGTGCCCTCTTGATGTGATCTATCCCTCCCAAGACCACTTAAGTACTCTTACAAAACAAAACCTCAATCTAATTAAATTTCTACCTATGGGTCTACAGAAATTACCTGGAATAGAACATATAAAAACAGCAGAAGAGATCAGCCAAATCCAGAAAGGGAAAGAGTGGGGGAAGTTGTTACAGACTAACAGACTTAAGATCATTAAGTAAACATAACTTGTGGACCTTGTTTAGATTCAGAGTCAACCAAAACTCTAAGAGACACTTTAGACAATTCAGGGAATTTGAACATCAACATTAGATGTTCAGGAATTGTAGTTAGGTGTGATAAAGGCAGTACAGTTGTTTTTTAAAAGTCCTTATTTCTTACACACTAATTACTTACAGATGAAATGACATATCTACGTTTGCTTTAAAGTACTCCTGCAATAAACAATTCAGTCACTAACAGATGCTAAAACTAATGATTGATTGTTGGAGAACAAAATATTCAGTTTCAGGTCTGTTACTCCATAGATCACTTAATACAAAATGGAAATAGGGTACATTTACAATGGTGCATTCTGGTGAATGCCACATAACCAAATGATTGCTTAACAAAGTGGCATGCCTGCCAATGTGATGGACTGACATCCCTATGGAATATTCATTTGTCAACAATATCTAACTCTAATCATGAAAATGCAACTACAGACAACTCCAAAGTGAAGGATTATGCATAACAGTGGGCCTGGACTCCAAAGCTCTTCAAAGTGCCACTGATATTAACGACAAAGGCTTTGGAACTGTTCAAGGAGACTAAACAAGTAAATATATGATCCTTGACTGAATACTGAATTAAAACACTAAAAAGTATTACTGGAGAACAGTGTAAATTTCAATATGATTGAACATTTGGTGGTAGTATTGTATCAATGTCAATTTTGAAAGTGATGGCTATGTTGTGGTTAGGAAGAAAGCCCTCCTCATTCCTAAGAAAAATATGTCAAGATGTCTGCAACTCTCAAAATAATGAAGATTATCAAAAAGAAAACATGGCACATTCTAACAATTAGTGATCTAGCCAAAAATCATACAAGTGTTAAATGAACTGCTCTTACAGCTTGAATTTTTTTTAGTCATGATAGCCAAGGGAAATTAAAGAAAAAAAATTTAAGACAATAGAAGTGAGGAGACTGGAAATTAAGATTAACAGATGAAGCTGAGTGATGGGTACAATACGAAGTTTCATTAAACTACTGTATTTACCGTTATATAATGCCCAAGTCTGTGTTTTAATTCTTCAGTTTTCATTTGTAAAATGGAAATCTCTATCTAAACTTAAGATGGCTGAGGATTCAAGAGAATTATATATCTATATGTGTGTGTAATATGTATGTGTGTGTATATATATATCTTAAATACATATACACACCTACCCCTGCACCCCTACTTCAATCAATTGCTAAGGTTAGGCATTATTAACCAACTCATCTATCCTCCCTCAAAGGCTAGCAACTATAAAGTTTATAAACTATAAAGTTTATAAAGTTGCTGTAGAGGTAAAACATCCAACCAGGTCACAACTTTGTGGGGTTTTTTTTGTTGTTGTTCTCAGCCTACTTGGTTCCAATTTTATGTTCCTAGAAAAAAACTGTGTCTAGAAAGAACAGATACTAACAGTTTCTACTCAACTTTCCATGTGACTAAGGTAGATAACCTAGGCACAAGCATCTTCCTGTTAGACCATATTCTAATTCTCCAGGCCAAGTTATAATTAGAAGATTCAGAAATTGGGGTGTTTCCTCTGAAAGATACTTTAAGTTGGAAAACTTTGAAACCTTCTAATTTTCCCCTAGGTTTGGAGAATATAACGCTCAAGAAGTAAAAGCACAAATAGGATTAACTTTAACAGTATTTGGTGGGACTTGTAGAAATTATGTCCTGAATTAAACCTAAGAAATAAAAACAGAAGCATGGTATTCTAGATTATAAAGGCAGCTGGATTTTCCTCTTGTATTGCAAACATAGGACAAGTAGAGGTATACAGAAATTCAGAGAAATAGGATCACGTTTTCTTTGGATGCCAGATGATAGGAAATCTTGAAATTATCAGTAGTTTCCAATGAGTCCATCCTAATCAGATAAAATACCTAAAAAAAAGTTATTAGGAGGCTGGGCGTGGTGGCTCACACCTATAATCCCAGCACTTTGGGAGGCCGAGGCAGGTGGATCACTAGGTCAAGAGATCGAGACCATCCTGGTCAACAAGGTGAAACCCCATCTCTACTAAAAATACAAAAATTAGCTGGGCATGGTGGCGCGCCTGTAGTCCCCGCTACTTGGGAGGCTGAGGCAGGAGAATTGCTTGAACCCAGGAGGCGGAGGTTGCAGTGAGCTGAGATCGCGCCATTGCACTCCAGCCTGGATAACAAGAGCGAAACTCCGTATCAAAAAAAAAAAAAAAAAAACAAAGAAAGAAAAGAAAATGACATTAGGAAAAATATTTTCTCCAATCTTTTTACACACACAGAATTTGCAAAAACTCTTGGCCCTTAACTTAGTCCACACATGAGAATGGCATTCCCATGAAACCAATAGTGCTACCAAAGTCTTCCAGACTTATACTCCCTAATGGAAACTTAGTGTCTTAAAGCTTTAAGATACTATACTTCATACAATTGTTTTCTCATATGACTGTACACAAAACAGAAGGCAAGCAGTACACCAACAGAAGAATGGCAATCAAAACAACCCATGACTGGGTCATTTGCTTACTTAACAGCGTTAAAAAACAAAACCACACAGAGTATGGTGGCTCACACCTATAATCCCAGCACTCTGGGAGGCTAAGGCGGGTGGATCACCTGAGGTCAGGAGTTTGAGACTAGCCTGACCAACATGGTGAAACCCAGTCTCTCCAAAAAACACAAAAAATTAGCCGGACATGGTGGCAGGCACCTGTAATCCCATCTACTCAGGAGGCTGAGACAGGAGAATTGCTTGAATCTAGGAGGCAGAGATTGCAGTGAGCCAAGATCACACCACTGCACTCCAGAAAAACTCACACTCTTCAGTACCTTTCCTACAACATGCCTGACAAAGAGCCTGCTCTCAAATTTAGCTTTTCAACTGAGCAACAGAAATTCACCTTAAATCTGAATCAAACACCTAAGAGGTTAATACAATGGGTACAAACTAAATAGTACTAATACATGCTTAAAATAGGCAATCACTCAGATACTGAAAGAAAAAGTGGACTATGAATAGCACTCCCTGACAGTTTACAGTGCAACTCTGAAGCCTAAATCTACAGTTTAGCGTAAATGGACATATACAACCCAACGATCCAAAACTATAGATACTACTTTTAAGAACTGCCATCACTGAAATTAGTCCTATTGCAAACCAGTGACCAATTAACAAGGTGGGCTTTGTCAACATAAATGCTAAGAGGTTTACAGGCCACCTACAGCTAATTATCTGAATATCTGGATTACGAAATGAGCACCAACCCAACCCATAGACACATTATATTTGATCCATGGTACCTAAGTATTCTTCAATTAGTTGGCAACATCTTTTAAAAAAAAAAAAAAAAAACAGATTTTCCTGTAAAATCTGGATTTCTGGATGTTAGTAAGATGACAGAAAAAAAGCTAGCAAAACCAGGCCCACACCCCTCATGGCAATACTAGATGGGAGCAGAGTAGTAACATCAACACCACTAATTCAAACATTTACTCAGCAAGAACTGTATTTCAGGTTTGACTTAGTTTGGGATTCTGATGAAATAAACTTAGATATGTTTCATCTTTTGGAGTTTCTTCCTCAATAAACTGGGAATGAAAAACTAGGCAATGAAGGTCACAGCAACTTGCCTGAGATCACAGCTACTTTAATGTCAGAACTATACTTAACCACTTCATCTTCAAACGTCCTCCCAAATTAATTACTTCCATCTTACAAAGGAGAAACTGAGGATCCAAAAAGATTAACATCCTTAGGATATAGGTGCTAGACTCCAAAACCCACTCCATCGCTTCTAAAGCTCCTTCTAGTCTCTCAGTGCCAGTCTTTTTTTATTCTATGGTAACACATGCAGTATCTTCGTTCAGATCTTGAAAGTTTTTTAACTCATTTATAACAGAAAACAAAAAAATCAGAGCACTTTTTAAAGCAGAAGCCTTCATACCCAAAGCCATATCCAGACGTAAAACCATATATACATACCTTTTTTATTTAACACACAAACATACATTTATTTGCAAACCTCAATATGGGCATCAAAGCATTTGCAGAATGGGATAAAGATGACTTCAGTTCCTTTTGCTTGATCTGAACAACATCTACAAATGGCATAATCTACAATTTCCAGTTTCACCTTCGTTAAAGTGGAAAGTTTTAAGAGATCCTAGGAGAACACTCCATATATAGAATTCTCCTATTGTTATTTTTCCTCTCAAACTTTGAGTTACTTCAGCCATATCTAATTCTACGGCCATTATTTTAATGACTCACCGTTTATCAAGTCTTCCCAAAGAATCCAACTTGGTTTTCAGGAAATAAAGATTTGCATTCATTTCATAGGCTCACATGATATTTAAAGTATTTTATAGAAGATTACCTGTCATAAAATAGTCTTGGAAATCAACACAACTTCTGGTAAGCATACAACTCGCCCAGCGTGAGTGAAGTGCACTGACTTGAAAGCAAAGTACGAGCACATGAGGTCAACACGCTGTATCACAGCAAGCACCGTTTCAGAGAGACGACAGTATTAACTCAAGGCAGCTTAGTATCTACCATATGTGCAAAGCATGGCAGGACAGAAATGAAAGACAACTCTCAAGAATTTGTCATCTAGCAAAGGAGGTAAAACATATTCACCAATTAATTGTAATACAAAGTAGAAAGTGATCCGTGTGATGGGAGACATGTGATAAGATCCTTGCAACCAAGGAATGATTAGTCTATACTCCTAATGGTGCAGGTCCTTGATATTTGTTTAATGTACTAAATGGGTTAAAATGAACTTGGAAGAACATGAGACTAGTTTTCCATGGAGGTAGTGGGGTAATGTGGAAAGGGAGGGCACTCCAAACAGAAAAGCAGCATGATGCCAGCACCAAACAAAATAAAAGGTAATGGTATTTATAAGGATCTGCACAACTCTGTTTAATGGGTATATAAAATAGAGCGGAAAAAAACTGAAAGATGAGGTTAAAAAAAAAAAAAAAAAAAGTTGGGAGTTATATCAGAGACAGCCTTGGATGAGACCATACTTCATGTATTTGAAAATGAGAAGCATTCAGTAATTGGGCAACACTGTTGTTGATATAATCAATTAGTATGGGAATCAGAAAGCCATCACTTAACAATGCTTTCTACTATTTCCTTGTTAAAAGTGCACCTATTTAGTTGTTTTAAAGTATCTCAAGGACATATATTTGCAATATAAGCATATTTCTAGGTAGCATGTCAGAAAACACCAGCTAAGTAACTGCAAGACTCCAAGGAAGAAACAAGATGAGTTCAACTAGGGCAGAGACGACTATATGGGATTGAGAACGCAGGAATAGAAAGAACCGGATTTGTTCAGCACCAGATGACAGAAGACAAAGAAGCAATGAACAGAAATATGCAGTAACAGAGGCAACTTTTGGACTAGGCAACACGTTAAGTATTTAACCACACTGAGTCTGCAGTGCCAAGGGGACCTTCAGGAGGCTATAACCAGCACAGAAGACAGCAGGAAAAGCCAGAATTGTCAGCCTGTTTTAAAAAAAAAAGACGGCAAATCATCCACACAAAGGTCAAATAAATTGTACATAAAGGGAAGAGAGCCTGTAATCCCAGCACTTTGGGAAGTCGAGGTGGGCAGATCACAACGTCAGGAGATCGAGAGCATCCTAACCAACATAGTGAAATCCCATCTCTACTAAATAAATAAATAAATAAATAAAAAATAAAAATACAAAAATTAGCTGGGTCTAGTGGCGCATGCCTATAATCTCAGCTACTTGGGAGGCTGAGGCACAAGAATCACTTGAACCGAGGAGGCAGAGGTTGCAGTGAACCGAGATTGGACCACTGCACTCCAGCCTGGTGACAGAGCAAGAGTCTGTCTAAAAAAAAAAAAAAAAAAAAAAAAAAAAGAGGAGGAAGGAAGAAATCAAGGGACTAACATCAGAAAACAGCACCGCAAGAAGCCAAGAAAAATGTTGCACCTAGCAAATTGTGTCTATATACTCTAAATCAGGGGCTGGCAAATTTCTTCTTTAAAGGACCAGATAATAAATGTAAAAAGAATACGGTGATGTTCCAATGTAACTTCACTTATGGATTCTGCAATGTGGAAGTTTTATAAAATTCTACTGTCATAAAACTTGCTGTTTTTTCCCCCACCCATTGAACTGTAAAATCTTTTCCTAGTTCACAAGCTATAAAAATATAGGTGACAGGTCAGATATGGTCCGGAAGCCACAGGCTGCCAACCCCTGCTCAAACAACAACAAAAAGGGTAAGCAGCTGAATTAATCGTCCTTTTCCAAGCCCAAGGGCAGTTCTTCCTTTAAATAAGTTGGTAACTTACCAGACATTCATTTGACTAATTCCTTAAAAAAAGACTCCCCTAAATAAGAGGTAACTGCATGTGTTAACAATACTTGTCTTAAAAATATTGCCTTCTGCAGCAAATCACACTGCCACGTGTGTACCTATGCAACAATCTCGCGTGTTCTTCACATGTACCCCAAAACCTAAAATGCAATTAAAAAAAATAAAAAGAAAAAAAATACTGCCTTCCACTAAAAACAAACTCATGAGAATATTGGAAATTCCAACACAAAGCTAAGAACATGAATTAGGAAAAGTCTGATAACAGCTCTTTATGAGTAATCACACCATATTTTTATCATCTGCTCTCTACCCTTCCTTCCACCTTGATGTTAAACCCCATTCCGGTATTCCAGGTTTCTTTCAGATGAGTTAAACATGTAGTAGTACAAACACAGCAAAGGCAAGAGATGAAAAATATTACTTCAGAATTCCCCCATCATTGCTTTTGAACTCTTAAATTTTCTTTAAGGTGGTTTTAAAATCTAAAAGGTTAGAAGCTTCAATAGCAGTCTGCGTATAATACTAGATATAACCTAGGTCTTTAAAATCTAAAAACATCAATACTAAGTTATAAATTAAGAAAGAAAAATTAGTGCAGAATGTCAGCTTCTGACAAGCAGTCTCCATAGATACAAACCATTATCTGCTGAGGAAGGACTCCTTACCCCCAAGCCATTCCTTGTACTTTAGCTGTAGCTCAGGGGCAGGAACAGGACCTCCTTCCTTCTTCAATAGCTTGCTGCGGCAATAAGCTGTAACCCAAGAAAATTTAATACCAAATGAAAGTATAATATTGTCCACAGGGTCAAGTCTTCTATTATTGGGTAACTATTTTAAGTTGCCTGGTTTCAAGCAGATAAAACACAGAGAGATTATGAAAGACACAATGCTAAGCTGTTTACGGAGGGCCCATGGGAAGAAAAAAAAAGACAACCAGACGACCACCAGACAGCTAGATGTTTCCGTTTGAACTTATGACTCAGAACTGAGGTACCCCATCAACACACAGCAGAAACTTCACTATTTACTAGTTATCAAATGGTTGCCAAGCATGCTGCAAGGACCGAGGGTTGACCTGGCCCATACATGAGTTTAATAGCACCCTCCGTCTTCAAAAGGTATCTGAAATACAGGCACTTTGTAGGATTACTTTCAGAACATCCTAACTTGAACAGAACTCTATAACAAATAAAAAACCTTTTGCCAGGTGTTCTAATCAAAAAAGGCTCAAGTTTAGAGAAAAACTCTTCACCACTCTACCAGAAAACCAATTGCTTTCTACATTTTAGGAGCTGCTTATCTTTACACTTTTCTACATTTAAATTAAATCAAGTCATAACTTAAACTCAGAATATATAATAAAATTCCTTACCCTACAAAGTACTATTTCAATGAGTTAATGTAAAACACAATCTGCTTTGAGTATTGAACATAAAAATTACTCATCTGTTTAATAAGAACTTAAGATTTCCAAAATAGCCATTTACTTTATTCCTATTAGAAAAATACATACGAGAGGATATATATGCTATTTTATTGTACATATGATCATTTAGCAAGTGAACTAGTTACTAAGCCATTAACCTTTAATTCATGTAAAAACTCCTGAACAGCAGTGAGATTTCAGGAAAAGTATTATCCCAGGGCTTTCATAAATCTAAATATGTCAACTGTGAACACCTTCTGGGTAATGGGCATGAGATGTAATTAGTGTTCCTAAACTAAGCAACCAAGCAATAAGTACTGTGTAGATTTCTTTCCTCAGATTTCTTCTTCCTGTACATCCAAGGCATAAAAAGTGTCTACAAAGTTTTTTCCTAAGCTCCTCTATGTTACACAGTATGTGGGTTTAACATTCATGTATTGGCACTTCAGTCTTTTACTAAGCTAACTGAAATACCAACCTTTAAAGTCTAATTATCAAGTGAAACCAAAGGGCTTCAACCATTTTCCCACTCTCAAGAGAGGGCACTCACCAAATGCACGACCCCTTCTCCTCCTCTACCTCAAAGTTCTCTCTGCAGGAGGGCAGGGTGGAGGTGGATAGAGACCTCACCATCTCACAGGAAGTTCATTTCTTTTTCCATTGTCAGAGAAGGTCTTCCTCATACTGAAATGAGACTACCTGGGACTGCAGCCTTGGTCTCCTTTGTGGCTAGGTCCTTTCACATTACAGCCTTTGAATACTGTGTTTTCCAGAAATGAATAAAACTCCCTTGACGTTCTCTGACATGGGTTTAACAGGACTTTTAAAAATCTTTTTATTCTGGAGACTCTTCTATAAACATGGTCTAAGACTGGTCTAAGCAACTACTTTTTCAAATTGCTTGTCACCCTTAAAAGCCTAGTGTCACAACATCCATTACTTTACTGTCGTATTTCAGAATTTAACCAGACTTTTACCTACTTCTCATGTTAAAGTAGGGAGAAAATGGAAATAATTTTATATACACACATTTTTTTAAAAAAAAAATCAAGCTAAATAATACCTGCAAACACATTTCTTCTTAGGAAGGCTAGTATCTACATTCATAAATGCCCCAACTACAAAAGTACAAAAGTAGATACTCATTATAATCAACTCCCACTTGGAAACTGAGAAAAACATAGTATTGGAATTTCTGAGTGACTAACTGTACAATGGTACAGTTCAATAGGACTTACTCTACATAATACATTCTGAAATCTTTCAATGGGAGTTTCCACAAGTGACTCTGCTACAATGCAGATACTGTGAGAACCCGTATAGGACCTGTACTTTAATTTAAAAATTTTTTAAGCTCAATCTAAAGGAGTCAAACCAAAGTAATGAACAGGGAGAGTGTTCTCCAAAGAGACTAAGGATGCTCTCCAGGCTATGAGAACCACAAAGAGGAAACAGAACAGCTCTGGGAGTCCAAGAAAAGACTGGAAAAACTTTAGTTCTTAACTTCCATATCCACTGTTTAAGTTGCCTAAGACAGCATTTTCCTCAATTCCAAAACGCAAAACTGATTTGGGGGAGGAAAGAAATATACATCGTATTAAAGGGGTAAAGAGATACACATTTCAGAATCTAAAAACGTGAAACTTAGAATTGAGGAGCTTCAATAATACCCTCTTCTTGCAACACAAGCACAAAATGCCTCAGGTTAGAACTGTGGTTTCTCCAGGGCCTGCTACAGGTGTGCAAGCTCAGTCACATTTTTCATTTCATAAGCCTAGAGTCAACTTTTAAAATTTGTTTCCCCCAAATACTCTTCCTATTTTAGAATCCTATTTACCTAAACTGAAAGCAAGAGAACTGGCATAAAACCTGGAAGTCTTTGTGTTTGTTACACATTTACAAGCTACAGATAACGTTTTTGAACAAATAAGTGAGAAGGTTTTTTTTTTTTTTTAATCTTTATTTAGGTCAAGGATCTCAACAGAACTTCACCATTGTTACAACCTTCTGTCTCCTGCCATGGGCCTCTTTCTCCAAGAAGCAATTCACCCTACTTTCTAGGGTGTTCTTTTTTTTTTTTTTTTTTTTTTTTTTTTTTGCCCCTTGCCGTCATGTTAACATTTAAGGAAGGTTATTTACTATTTTGACTAAACTGCACTCCGTTTATATGAACTAGAGTAAAAAATGTGTGCTCCACATCCAAAGGCCAGGAGTCCTGGTTATCAGATGACATTAGAAAAAATAAGCCACATGGTAAAAGAAATACATTTAACTAATTGCAGCCATGTTAACCAAGATACTTGGCAACTACAGCCAAAACAAAGGGGAGGAACTCGAGTCTTCATTTCAAAGGTTTATGGAATGAGCAAGTATTATGCCTACAGGTTGCCTTTTTCAGTATCACCTGCTCCTTCCCCAACACAAGGAGAGTAAACAAAAGGAATTTCCGTAACGAATTTCACAGGTTCCACATTTCCTAAAAAAAAGAGGTTAAATGGAGGGCTTAAACAACTTCCACATCATTAAAAATCTTCTCTCTCAATAATGTTTTCTTTTCACTGCTCCTATCCTTTTCGAGTTGTATATCCTGGTAAGGAAGGAGGAGCAAGAGGGATACTCAAGGGGCTCAACAATACCAACTTAACTTCTCCCACATCCATGAAGAACAAGCCGGGGACACAATGGAAAGCCGGGCCAGGCTGTCTGGACCTGATAAAGAGGCAGTGGCGTCCTTTCCCACTTCACTGTGCAAAGCACACTTCCAATCTCCCGACACTCCGTGATTGTTAGTTTATCAACTGAGCTTAAGTTCAACCAAACTTGGTAATACTCCCTGCAACTGACCCGGAGCCTGATTCAAACGTAAAAATGAGTCCACTCCTCTAGCGCTTCCAAACTTCAGACGTGGTACACTGAATTTTATTACACCTGGTGGAGAAAAAATAAAAGCATACACCACACTACGTTACCGAATTCCAAATTCACGGGAGAATGGGGATTTCGGCGACGACTTGAGGAGTACCTGACCCAGAACAGAGGACGAAGAGCGCTGCCTCCGGGCCGCGGACCCCTGTCCTTGGGCACGCCGTCACCTGAAGGGAATGGGCTGCTGCTTCCTTCAGCATCCCTCCACACCTGTAATCCCCTACCTCAAGATCAATCAAAAGCAGGGGGGAGAAAGCGTCTTCTGCAGGCGCAAGAAAGGCCACAACTTGGATGAATGAAACTGGGCTAAGGACTCCCGGAGCGGGATTTTCGCTGGAGTCAGAAAAAGAAAAGTCAAAGATTTTTTAACATGAGAGCGATTGCAAGCGACCGGGATACAGATAACGGCACAAACACGCTTTGGAGGAACGCTTTATTGGACGCGGACGTTCCGGGCGGCAGGCGGGCGGCGGAGCGGGACGGAGCAGGCGGCAGAGACGGGGCCGGAGACGAGGCAGCTTCACGACGGGCGGGGACTGGCCGGAGCCGGGCTGAACGCTCGCGCGTGTGCTCCCGCGGACCTTCCACTGGACTCCCGCGGGCAGGCGCCGGGATCAGGGTCGGGGTCGGGGCCGGCTCGGGCCGCCCCGCCCCCCGCCCGGCCGGCGGCTAGCAAGGCACACCCTCCAGGCCGCGCACCAGCGCAGGCACACCCCCGCCTCCCGCGCGCACGCGGCCGGGCCCGGCCGGCCCACGCGCGCCCCCACCCCGCGGACGCCTGCCGCCTGCCGCCCGCCCGCCCGCCCGCCCGCCGCCCCAGCCTCCTCCGGGCAGCGCAGGGAGGCCCGGGGTCCCGCGGCCAGGGCGCGCGGGGGGACGGCGGCCTAGCGACGGCGGGGGTGCCCGCGCGGGAAGACCGGCTCCGAGGGAAGGTCACTTACCCGCTGCATGGCTTTCAGGATTAAAGCCAGCTCGTAGCGAGGCATGCCTGGAAGCTCGATGCGTGCCGCTCAGAAGCGAGCCGGTTCCCGGGACGCGGAAGGGGCGGGACAGCGGGGACGGCGGGGACCTAGAAGCTACTGGGCCGGAAGGCTCCCGGGCGGCGAAAGCACGCTGCGGCCGCGCGAGCCCGGGCTTAAAGGCGCTGGCAGCTGCGCAGACGCCGCGCCACGCCCCCTCGGCGTGCCCCGCCCCACCCGCGCTCCCTGCCGCCGCCCCGCCCCCTCCCCGCCCGTGGGCTGCCGCCGCGCCCCCTCCGCAGCCCCGCCCCCGCCGCACCGCCCCCGCCACGACCCCAGCCCAGCCCGCCGGCAGGGGCTAGGGGCAGCGTTGTGCGGACTCGGCCCCGAGCGGCTCGCGGCGGCCGCACGCCCCCTCACGACCCTGCCTGCCCCCACCCCGCGTCCCGCCGCCCGCCTAGCCTGCTACCTACAGCTGTAGAACCGGCTGGAACTTTCCATGCCTTCCGTCTCCTACCGGGCGGCGGGCTAGTGAGTGCCCGCCAGTGCGCGTGCGCTGCGGTGCGGTCTCGTCCGTGCGCGCGCCCCTCGCCCGCGACTCCCGGGCGCTAGGGACCTTCCCGGCGGAAGGCGGGGTCGCGGCCGGCCTGGGGGCTCTGCGGCCCACGGCTGCTCACAGGGGTTCTGGAACGTTCCCGCCCTTGGTCGGCGGAGGGGTGTCGCTGGCGTCCACAACCACAGCCCTCAGGCCTGGCGCGGCTGACACGGCCCTCCACCCAGCGAGGGGCGCGCTGGCACAGGCCTCGCTCGGCGAGGCGCGGGCTCGGGTCTGGTGCCATCCCTCTGCGCCGCGTGACCTTGGGCCGGCCGCCTGTGCGGAAAGTCGGGACCCGATGCTTTGAGTGAGTGGATGCACGTAAACGTCCGAGGATGGTGCCTGGCACACACGGGCGCGGCACGGGCATTTGTGCTGTGCGCCAGACCTGCCCCACGTGTTGTAGCCGAGGGCCGGCGAACACCTTAACTCGCTCCCATTTCTTGAATTGTTTGCTCAGCGGCTAGGCTGAATGGGAGACCCTTTAGCAACTGTCTACGGTGGGCGGTGGTGCGCAGTCTGCACTCCCCACCCCTTTTACACACACACGGTTCTCCGCCCTCCAGCCGCTGGCTCGGCACATGCAATTTTCCCCGGCACCTCTCCTTAGAGGTCCCGTGCAGCTGAGGCCCCTGCCCCTTGCTTGTCTCGTTAAAAGCTCTGTAAGTGAAATGTTTGTCGACTTAAAGTGCTTTAATGTTACTAGGTAAAGTTTAGTGAACACTTACTATGCTTCAGGCCCCCTGCCAAGGCTGATTGATGAAGGTGCCTCCTAAAATTCTCTCGACAGCCCTGAGGTGACAACAATTCTTTACCTGGCCAAACTTCAGTCAGGCTCCTGAATCTTCTAGGGCCATCTGTGCACTTTCTTGTAAAATCTAATTCTAGCACGGAACCCCCAGCCCCTGATAGCAGATGAGGTTCCTCATGTCTTTTCACCCTGGCCTGTCTTCTGCAAGAATCCTTTAGATCGGTTTAGCCAGAATTCCTCTTCCCGCTGATGGTTCCGCTTAGTGATTTGACATGGCCATAAATTCCCACTTGCCCACGCTGCATTCGGAGTTGAGCCCACTCTCCGCACTGCAAGACCAAGCTGCCCCGATCCTTGTACCCATCGCGTTGGTCCTGAATAAAGTCTTCCTTACCGTGCTTTAGAAAGCATAATTGAGGTTTTTTGTTTTTGTTTTTGTTTTGTTTTGTTTTGTTTTTGTAACAGAGGCCAAGCACTACTAACCCCATTTTAGGGATTCGGAAATACGGGCACAAAAAGTTTTGTAACTAGTCCAAGGTCATACAGTAATAGAAACAAAGTACTTTTACCCGCCACTCTACCCTTCCGGCCTCTGGTTCTCCTACCACACAGATCAACATGCTGCTGTTACTCAGTGGATTAACCATGCAGTACATGTAAACCAAGAACAGAGTCCCGTTGTCACCTTACCCAGAGATGTTGCCATTTCACATCTGTCTCCCATGCATCTTTTGTGGCATATAGCAGGTAGAAGAAGATGAACCCAAGTTTTTCTGAGATAGCTGGATTTCCACATTTTCTATTCGTAGATTTGCCTGCAACCCATGTTCTTTGAAAGAGAAGCCACACAAGTAATCCAAAATGCCTGGTTAAGTGTCAAGTAACTTCATGTTTGCTTTAAACAAGTAGCATGCTATAAATAAATAACAGAAGGAAACAAGAATTTCTGGACCTTCAGAAGTGAGTTACAGGCCGGGCGCAGTAGCCCACACCTGTAATCCCAGCATTTTGGGAGGCCGAGGCAGGTGAATTACTTGAGGTCAGGAGTTTGAGACCAGCCTGGGCAACATCGTGAAACCCCGTCTCTACTAAAAATTCAAAAATCAGCTGGGTGCGGTGGCGCATGCCTGTAATCCCAACTACTTGGGAGGCTGAGGCAGAAGAATCACTTGAACCCAGGAGGCATAGGTTGCACTCCACTCTAGCCTGGGTGACAGAGCAAGACTCCGTCTCAAAAAAAAAAAAAAAAAAGTCAGTTACATATTTTCTAGAAAGGTCTCACTCACCTCGACTGTCCCCCCATGTTGTCAATTACATGACCCAGTTTAGGAATGAGTAAATGAGACCCCATAGTAATATGCCAAGTCAAAGATGGAGGCAGCGCAATGAGCTCACTTCAACTCTGAGCATTTCCTCTTGGAAGCTCTCTAGTTTTCCCCTAATGCGCAGGGATGAGTGAAGACCTGGCATCTTCTCTACTCCTCTTTCTAACTTGACAAGTGGTGTAAGGCAATTAGCCTGATTGCATAATGCCTCACCACAGAGTCAGCACCCCCAAGCCCTCCCAATCTGGTAGCCACTCACAGACTCATTCCATTTCTTAGAGGAAGAGAGAGGGCAGCTACCGTGATTTTCCTCTTTAACTTTTTTTTTAAAGCACAGAAGTGGCTGAGTGCGGTGGCTCACACCTGTGATCCCAGTAATTTGGGAGGCCAAAGCAGGCGGATCACCTGAGGTTGGGAGTTTGAGACCAGCCTGACAAACATGGAGAAACTCCATCTCTACTAAAAATACAAAATTAGCCAGGAGCGGTGGGACATGACTGTAATCCCAGCTACTTGGGAGGCTGAGGCAGGAGAATCCCTTGAACCTAGGAGGCAGAAGTTGCAGTGAGCCAAGATCACATCATGACACTCCAGCCTGGGCAACAAGAGCGAAACTCCATCTCAAAAAAAATAGATTAAAAAGCACCAAAGAGAATGCTTGGGCTTCATTTAAAAAAAAAAAAAGATTTTTTTTAAATCACGAGGAATGCTGTTGCAGATTTAGTGCCTTCCTACTATAACTACAAACTTAAATTCACCAAAACAGTTTTTAACTTCACACTATGTATAGTCAGCATAGTAGAAGTATAACAATACTGTAGCATTTGATCTATTAATTTTAAAATTACTCTACCTCTTAGGTTCTCCAAAACATTTATTATGGTCTGAGTTTCAGATTTGATTGACCACAAGTTTGATTAATTTTCAAGTAAGTTTTTTTGAGGGAGAACAGGAAAGAAGAATAAGAACAGAAGTTGAAACCCAGCCCTATTTTTAAAAAGGGAACCTCAAGATACACCCTGGCTCAGTTTAATTACCTTTACCTTCTTATTTTATATTGCTGCCTAATGAGACTTGACCTTGAGCTTTAAATCGTTAATCCTCAAAGATGGTCATTACTTTTATTACCAAGTCTAACATTTTGAGCATTCACTATGAGCCAGAACTTATTGTAAATGATTTTCATATGTTAACTCACAGTTCTCACCACAAAACTAGGTATTTTAACAGCCCCCATTATACGTATAGGGAAAAGGAGACTTCATAAGGTCTTCAGCAACTTGCCCCAGGTCATGCAGAACTCAGAGCCTGCATGCTTAACCCTAATACCACACAGCATAGTGTTTCTGAGCCAGTACAAACTGAGCAACTATCTGTCAATCAGCCAAATTTTATTGTAGTCCTACTCTCCCCTCTCCCCTGGGTGACTGCAGTCTCCCACTCCCTGTACTCATATAACACGCTCCCTTGAGTCCCCAGATTCTCCCCTTTCACAGACTTCTTCTGTCTGCCCTGAAGCATATATAGGTCTAGCAAGGTCGGGAAAAGCTTTTCCATAGCCATGTTACCCTCTCCAGTTGTCATTCTGTTTTTCTTCTCACAGCCACATTTCCCCAGACCCACTGCATCTCCGAGCCTTTGCAGTCTGTGTTCCCTCACGCTGTCACCACAGGTCTTCCATTTGCCCACCACGTAGCAGTTTCCCTGGCATCATTGTCGGGGACCTCTCTGCAGTCCTGAGGGTCTCTTTTCAGCCATCCATGATCCTGTACTCTTGGGTTTTCTTTTGCCTCCTTGGTCCCCATGTCTGGCTACTTTTTCCCCTCCTTTCCCTAAATGTGGCTGTTCCGCAAAGCAAGAAGGTGTCTCAGCAACAAGGATTTAAGGCAAGACTTGCCCATAACATGAGTTCCCATGATCCAAGTGCATTGGAGTTTGGCCCTGAACAGCTTTAAACTGATCTTTTCTGCCAAAATCCTGGTATACTGTAACAGTACAGATGGGCAATGGAAAGTGTATAAATGAGTGATCTCCTTGTCTGTAGATAAAGAATCTGATAAGAAAACAAGGTGCATGATTTAGCCCAAGCCATAGAGCCCTGGGGTGGCACAATTCAAAGAAAAACCTTTTGCTTACCATATTCTACTTCCTACTCAGGCACTTCGTACTATGATGACAGTTTCACTGTTGCTAATGGATGAATCCACTATGAGTGTGATACTCCTGTATTCTAAAAGGTGAGTTCTTTTTCTTTTCTTTTCTTTTTTTTTTTTTTTTTGAGACAGTCTCTCTAGTAGCTGGGATTATAGGTGTCCATCACCATACCCAGCTGATTTTTGTATTTTTAATGGAGACAGGGTTTCGTCATGTTGGCCAGGCTGGTCTTGAAA
Source organism: Saimiri boliviensis (assembly GCF_048565385.1). Lineage (NCBI taxonomy): Eukaryota > Metazoa > Chordata > Mammalia > Primates > Cebidae > Saimiri > Saimiri boliviensis. The sequence goes on from NC_133466.1 coordinate 11,518,862, forward strand.
CCCCTGACCTCAAATGATCTGCCTGCCTTGGCCTCCCGAAATGCTGGGATTACAGACCTGAATGACTGCACCTTGCCCTAAAAGGTGGGTTCTAACTGTCATTGGGAAGAGGTAAGATAAACAGAAATCATCATTCTACTTAGATAACCTTGTGTCTCTAAATACTGCCCCCAGAAAGTGGAGAAATGTGATTGTTTCCAAGTTAATGGAGATAGTGATCCCACAGTAGCACCAAATCATCTGTTCAGCTGTCACTCATCACTCTCAGCAGTCTATCATCTTCTCCTAGATAAAAGTGAGCCTCTATTCATGGCAAAGTATACTCCATCTCCCCAGTTTTGGATCACTAAGTCCTGGGATTGTTCCCTAGCTAACTCCAAGGACCTGGATCTGTAAAACCCCATTTCTCTGCCTAGCTGCCCTGCTTGTTGTCTGTGTTCCTCAGCCAATGGCCCAAATGCAAATCACAGCATTTTAATTGTATTTCGCTTGTAACTTTTATCAGTGAACCAGCTGGTATTTCCTGATCCCCCAACACACAGCCTCACTCACCCTTTCAGACCTTCTTGGTCATGTCCATTTGCTTCGATTCTTCTTTTTCTTCTCTGTAAGCCCCCAGGTGCTACATAGGCTACTTTCTACCTGTCTAACTCGGCCAGCTTGCAAGTGCTAATGGTTGTGTTCCTTGCATGATGGAATACTGTATGGAACTTCTCTTTTTAGGGCAGACATTTGGAGAGCTCCTTGAACATTTTCTTTCTTTTAATCCACGATTTCATGATTATTTTTCTAACTTTTATCAACTAAGGGGGGCGTGGTTCAACTTGGGCTCTACTTACAAGAAAAAAGGTAAAGGAAAGATTACCTAAACGTTATGTTCTCTTATTTCCAGTCCCACCTCATCTTACCTGAAAAAAAAAAAAAAATTTGGAATGTTTTTGGGAGATATTCTTTTTACTACAATATCTTTTTTAGGAAAGACAGAACTTTTTTTTTTTTAATTCTATGGCTTTAAAAAGACAAAAAATACTGCTTGCATCACTACTTGCTGAATTAGATTTTTCCGGTAACAAGATTGTAAAGTGTCCCCCAACAGGCCTACAAGTGTTCTTAATGTTAAATGTCAATAAAGTTGGAGGTATTAAACAATTCTCATGTTCTTTCTCCACGAGTGCAAAATCAGAAGAACACACGTGGAAGTGTTTTAGATTTAGTAAAGAGAACAAAGACCAGGGTCTGGAGAGGGCTGGGGTCGGGGAGGACCACCTATGCTGGGGTTTCCAGGGGGTGGGCCTCCCAGGCCAGGCGCTAAACAAAGGGCCTCAGGAGGACCCCACAAAATCAACTTGTGGGGCCAGTCCTCAGGGGCAGGCAGGAGAGCTGGGTGTGCCAGGCCCCCTCAGCGCAAAGGAGTTTTAAGGCTGGAGATGAGAGGACAGAAGGAGATGAGGCCTAAATGGCTTCAAAGGGGGCAGATGTGCGTGCTTTGGAACACCGAGGAGGGCTTTGTGGTGGCCACAGAGAGGAGCAATGGAGACCAGAATCCACAGGGCTTGGCGAGTGCTGGGATGAGGGAAGGGCAGCTTGTGGGACCAGTGTCAACTGAGGTCTTGGGTTTCTTCTCCAGAAACATTCTTGACCAACTAGCCTTTGTTCTAGCCACATGCACCTTTGGTATTTCCTCAGCTCCTAGTGTAAGGCTTCTATTACACTTCAATTCATTAGCGTTTCTTCTCAGACTGGAGTCACTCGAGGAGTATTGATAGCTGATGTCATGACACCACCAGGCAACACTTCCTGGTAAGACAGTCAGCGTGCAGGTGTCATCTCAAAGCCCAGCCCTCTTTGAGGCTCATGCCACCCCCTGTTGCTGGAACTGACTGGACGTGGTTCTGTTGATCCACGTAGGAGAATGCCCTCGTGATCGCCAGCCAGGGTTGAACAGAGACCTAGTAAAAGAAAACGGAAAACAACCCATTTTTTAAAAATTTTAAATGAACAGGCACTTCATCAAAGAAAATGGCCAATAAGCACATGAAAAGATCTTCAACATCATTAGTTACTAAGGAAATGCAAATTAAAAGTAGAATGAGATACCACTGCATACCTATTAGAATATCTAAAATTAAAAAGACTCCAAAGTGCTGGTGGGAAGATGGAGCAACTGAAATGCACACAGCTGATGGGAAAGTACATGGTGTGATCATTTCAGTAATTTCTTACTATGTTATACACAGACCTACCATGTGACCAGCCATTGTACTCCTAGGTATTTGCCTAAGAACAATAAAAGCATGTCCCCACACAAAGACTTGTACACAAATGTTCACAGCAGCTTTGTTTGTAATAGTCAATAATTGAAACAATGCAACTAACCATCAACAGGTGAATGGGAAGACAAATTGTGATATACCTATACAATGAAATTCTGTTCAGCAATAAGGAGGAATGAACTATTGGCACATTCAACAATATGGATGAATCTAAAAATAATTATGCTGCGTGAAAGAAGCCAGACAAAAAAGAGTACACACTGAATGATTCTATTTATATACAATTCTAGAAAATGCAAACTTAAAGTGACGTAAAACGATGTTATACGAGTCACAAAAGGTTAATTGCCCGTAACTTTCTAACACTCAGTCATTTTAGGGTATTTTGCAGTGATTATCAGGCTAGAGTTACTGAAAGAGTTGAGTTTTAGGTAAGTTTGATTTTACGGGCTTACCAGGGCACATGCCTTGGACCAGTCCCTGTACTCTCTAACCCAAAGTGCAGGTCTGCACTGGAATTTTTCACTAATTAAGACAAACAAGTAGCTATCTCTTTTGAAAACAAAACTCACAAGATTGCTTCACACAATGAGTTTAATTATATATTTTCAGGCATATTAAGTAGAATTCTTTTGTTTACAAATAGTAGAAACTGACTCTAGGTGAATTAATATAAGTGTACCAGATGTCTCCCAGGACCCAAGGCAATATGTAGCTAACAGTCTCTGGAACTGACTAGAACCAGGATGCTCTCCACAAATTTTTTCTGTTTCTCTGCCCATCAGCTTTCTTCTCTCCCTGAAAGCAACCTTTTTCTCTGCTCTCCAAACTGAACAATAGATGTTAGCCATTCTCAGCTTCATGGTCTACGTATTATTCCTCTAACCACCAATGGATAATCCGAGGCTCTCCTTCAATTGGCACTCAATTAGCCTAACCTGGTTCATTGGTCCACCCTTGGGCCAATCAGCCAGATCTAAATAGTAGATCAAATCATATCACTGTGGCTGCTAATAACTACCTCTGAACCCTACAAATTTGGGAAATTATAGGTAAGGAGAAACAGTTTGCAGCAAAGAGGAGGCTAGACAGGCAACCCAACGGGTGTCATGGTGTCTCCTCCACTCATGCATGTGTTGAGAGTTGTCATAATTTTAGAAATGTAGCTGTGAGCTCTGTGACACAGAGACACATAGAAACATAAGGGGGTTGGAGGAGAAACTGTGTCTTCCTCAGGCCTTTTTGGTCGTAATAGAAACCCATCCAAAGGTTCTGCTATGGTTTGAATGTGTCCTTTGAAAAATTCAAGTGTTGCCAATATGATAAAAGGTGGGGCTTTTAAGAGACGATTAGGCCCATGTGGACTCCTCCATCTTGAACAGGATTAGGTGCCCTTTTAAAAGGGCTTGATGGAGGGCATACATCTTGCTTGCCCTTCTGCCTTCTACCATGTGAAGACACAGCATTCCTCCCTCCAGAGGATGCAGCATTCAAAGCACCATCTTGAATGCAGAGGCCAAACCCTCACCAGACAACTGAACTCTCCAGCACCTTGATCTTGGACCTCCCAGCCTCCAGAACTATGAGACAATACATTTCTGTTCTTTATAAGATACCCAGTCTCAGATATTCTGTTACAGCAGCACAGAAACTAAGACAGGCTCTTAAGCATGTCACCAAGATTTTAAATACTTGAGGAAGGCTTTTATATACAGAGGACCACTTACAGTTACTGATTTTTTTTTTTTTTTTTTTTTTTTGAGATGGAGTTTCGCTCTTGTTACCCAGGCTGGAGTGCAATGGCGCGATCTCGGCTCACCGCAACCTCTGCCTCCTGGGTTCAGGCAATTCTCCTGCCTCAGCCTCCTGAGTAGCTGGGATTACAGGCACGCGCCACAATGCCCAGCTAATTTTTTGTATTTTTAGCAGAGACGGGGTTTCACCATGTTGACCAGGATGGTCTCGATCTCTTCACCTCGTGATCCACCCGCCTCGGCCTCCCAAAGTGCTGGGAACTGATTTTGATTAATACTCAAGTTATTAAAGTTGTAGCATTTTAAAACCTAGGTTTTTCATGTCTTTATGTTTAACTCTCAAGTTTTATCCTTTTTGATATCCAGTAATTTCTATACAAAAATAAAATTGATCACTTTCATTTTTTCTTTGATTAGCATTGAATTGACTCTTAAGTTTGAATAGTAAATCCTCCTTGATAACTCACCTTATTTATAAACTTTGGCTACTTTGGGGGCCCAGCTGGAGGCTTGAGGAGTCTCAATCTTGGAGCCATGGGTTCCATTTGGGACATAGGTCTCTGCCATTTCTGCTCCTCCTGCATCTTCTCCCCTGGAGGTGCCTTCGGCATGATCCCCCTCAGGGGGCCTGAAACACAAACAGCCTAGGAGGAATAGAAGACAGCAGGAACCTTCCAATCTAGAGTAGGGCAGGAAAGGGTGCCCTTCTTTTCTGGGTCCACAGCTGTGCAAAACAGTAACACTGCAACACCACTGCTGTTTTTCTCCCTCCTTAGGTGGAAAATATTTATTCTGCCTAGAGCAGCTACAACACGCACTGGTGTCCCGTCCCTGTGCCCAGGTCCTTATCTTCCCACGCCATCCAGTCCCCTCTCTCTGTCCTCTTGTTGGCAGACCTCCCAGGTACTGGGAAGCTTACCCTGCCTCAGCCAACATGCCCCTCTATGCCAGCCTCTGAGTTTCCCTGAGGAGATACCTGTGATGCCATCGCTCTGGCCTTGACAGTGTTATTTCCTCATGGCCTGGAAGTCTCTTGGCCTGCCCTGCTCAGCGGGAGCACCCCACAAGAGGATGCATGCCTCACTCCCATGAGCCCCACCCCAGGATTTTTATAGGTAGTGTCAGCGACAAGTTGTGGGAAATGGGCCTCAAATGCTTTCCAGAAGCTTCCTTGCTCATTGCATGTAAAGCTTTAATGCCCTCATTTTAATTATCATCTTCCCACATTTTAAAGGTCAGCACCCCTGAGGTGGGACAGGGTGACTCACACTTCTAATCCCCGCACTTTGGGAGGCCAAGGCAGACAGATCACTTGAGGACAGGCGTTAGAGACCAGCCTGGCCAACATGGCAAAACCCCGTCTTACTAAAAATACAAAAATTAGCCAGGTGTGGTGGCACATGTCTGTAATCCCAGCTACTCAGGAGGCTGAGGTAGGAGAATTGCTTGAACCTGGGAGGTGGAGGTTGTAGTGAACTGAGATCCTGCCACTGCACTCCAACCTGGGTGACAGAGTGAGACTCCGTTTCAAAAACCAAAACAAAACAAAACAGAGCCTTTGGCTGCTTCACCCCAGGGAGGGGGTCTGTTTCTGCACGCAAGCTTCTGGCTAGCCTCTGTAAACCTCCCGAGATCAATAGATAAGCCAAGAGGAGGAATCCAGTCAGACAGAGTGGGCAGGCCAGGCTGGGGACAGGACAGGGGGAGCCCATGCTTGAGATGGCCGAGAAGAAGAGTTACCTCTCAAAGTAGGCTTCAGGGTTTTAAAAGATTGTTATTTGTATTTTTCTATTATAAAATTACTGTAACCTCACTACAGAAAATTTGGGAAACCAGAAGTTGCTGATAATCCCACACCCAAGCTAAGCCACTGTTGTCACTTTAGAGGTTTCTTTCTAGACCTCTCATGAATATGTGTTATTTAATCAGACTGTACATGTAATCTTTTATGCCGTTTTCTCATTGATATCTGATTATGAGCTTGTCCATGGGTTTTTTTATTTGTTCTTTTGTTTTTCTGAGACGGAGTTTCGCTCTTGTTACCCAGGCTGGAGTGCAGTGGCGCCATCTCGGCTCACCGCAACCTCTGCCTCCTGGGTTCAAGCAATTCTCCTGCCTCAGCCTCCCAAGTAGCTGGGACTACAGGCGCATGCCACCATCCCCAGCTAATTTTTGTATTTTTAGTAGAGACGGGGTTTCACCATGTTGACCAGGATGGTCTCGATCTCTTGACCTCGTGATCCACCCACCTCAGCCTCCCAAAGTCATGTTTTAACTAACATTTATAACTGTTATTTAGACTTGCTGTGTTATACTTGACTCCAGGAAATGTCGGTGTCCGTTTAATCTTTCCCTGCCCTTGAATGTTTCAGTTGACACTTTTTGACTCTTCATTTATAACACAAATCACTAGATGAACATCTTTCTTCCCTAGCTTTTTCTGCATTTAGGAACGCTGCCTTTGCTTTTTCTTCCAAAGTGGAATTTCTCGAATCATTGATGGCTCCTTGGGTTCATTGCTGTGGGAAGTAGAAAAGTTCCTTTTTAAAGTTTCTTTTCTTGTTAAAGAATAAGTATGCTAATAACTTTGTTAAGCCCTGTCCTATGTGGCTGTTAGCCATGCCAGGCTTACAGGCACGTAGTACATTCTCTGTCCTTGTACTTTAACCAAGATATCTGTGCCGGACGTGCTCACAGGCATACCCCAGCTCTCCATTGCTTTTACCTGTTTGGAAAAGTTTTAAGTTATTAGCCAGTTAGGTTTTGGTTTAGATTGTAAGGTCTGGCTCCAGCAAAGGGAGATCAGACACAGAAGTAAGGACAAGCCCAAATGCATAAGGAATACATTTGTCTGTTTTCCTTTATTCATTGTACCCTTGGCACGATTGGCTAGTGAGGGTACCCTTCCTGCAGTCCCGGAAGTAAAAATTGCATTACTGAAAGATCCTTTGTCTCAGTGCTAATTTTTCTTTGCAGCACCAAGCATCTATTTTCAACAATTGCCAAATGTTTTTTTCCAAATAGGGCATCAGCAATGCTGAGCAGCCTCAGGTTAGAATCAGAGCTAGGGGCCTGGGTACAGTGGCTCACGCCTGTAATCCCAACACTTTGGAAAGCCCAGGCAGGAGGATCACCTGAGGTCAGAAGTTCAAGACCAACCTGGCCAACATGGTGAAGCCTCCATCTATGCTAAAAATACAGAAAAATTAGCTGGGCGTGGTGGCGCATGCCTATAGTCCCAGCTACTCAGGAGGCTGAGGCAGGATAATCGCTTGAACCTGGGAGGCAGAGGTTGCAATGAGCCGAGATCATGTCACTGCACTCCAGCTTGGGCAACAGAGTGAGACTCCATCTCAAAAAAAAAAAAAAAAAAAAAAATCAAATGTAGGGGAAACTGAGACCAGAAAAGCAAGGATCCTATGTTCTCACCTGAAACACTGCAATAAGATTTCTCCAGTGCTAGGATAGGAGGTTAGATCTAGGAAGAGGAACTATGGATGACTGGAAATGTCTGAATCGTGTGGAATCAGTGCCAAAAGAAAATGAGTAATGAGTCTAGACATGTAATTGCCCACGTGCATATGGTGCCTCCAGCTGTACCACCCTGAACAGCTGATTGCTCAAGTGCTATACAATAAAGACCAAGAGGTGGAAAATTACGGGCAAAGTACAGGTAAAGGCCAGGACCCCAGGGCATATTTTAAAAAGAAGCTCTAATCTCCTGGGAGGTGGCATGGAAAGTTACTCAAAGGCAGAAACTGCCCCATCCCAATGGTTCCTGAAAGCCACTCCACCCTGCACTTCACCCAGGGAACCCTATAAAAAGGGAATTCCAGCAGGACACAATAGCTCATGCCTGTAATTCCAGCACTTTGGGAGGCCAAGGCGGGTGGATCACGAGGTCAAGAGTTCAAGACCGGCCTGCCCACCATAGTGAAACCCCATCTCTACTAAAAATACAAAACTTAGCCAGGTGTAGTGGTGGGTGTCTGTAGTCCCAGCTATTCGGGAAGCTGAGGGAGGAGAATCACTTGAATCCAGGAGGCGGAGGTTGCAGTGAGCCAAGATTGCACCACTGCACCCCAGCCTGGGCAACAGAGCGAGACTCCATCTCAAAAAAAAAAAAAAAAGAGTTCCGGCATCCACTCCCTGCTTGGCTCCAGGCTGCCTGCCTCAGCCCGTTCTCCCACCTCATTCTATCTTGGATTTTATTTGTCCAGCTTCCAACCTGGGCATTCTTTCATGACTGAAGGTGAAAATGACAAGGTCCTCTTGCAGCTGCTGTTGACTTTTGCAAACCATAACTGGTTCCACTGCCACCAGCTAGCCAGCTTTGGGTCACCTCTGCTGATTCCTTCTCTCTGCCCCCAAGACTACTGCTGTGCCCGCCCCACAGGGCTCCCTCTCTGAGTACTCCCCTCGCACTGTCTGGTTTCTGGCACTTCCCAGACCCTGCTGACATCCAGACCTTCTTCCAGCCCAGACCTGTCTCCTGGGCCCCAGGCCCAGGTTTGAACTGACCATTAGACATTTCTTCCTGGTGTTCCAGGAGTTGGCTGAACCCAGTATCTCGTCTTTACACTGTGCCACCTCCAGTCCCATGTCCCGTGAATGGCCCCAACCATGCACCCAAGTCTTGTGCCAGAAATCGGAAAACTTCCTAGAGTTGACCTTACTTCTTACTTCCATCCAGAAGGTCACCAAGGAGCGATCAAATCCATTCCTTCCTTGCCATCCACATCAGTCCACCCCTCAAATGCACTCCCACGTGCACCTTTTTACCTGCCTCACTGACCCAGGTCTTCCCTCTTCTACTCTGGGGCTCCCCAGAGTGGTCCTTCTCAAAGAGCACGTTGATCAGGTCCCATCTCTGTTTACATAATACTCTAACTGCCTCCTGGAATGAGGGATGCTGGAGATAACATTCCAAATCCATTCATTCATTCACTCATTCAGGAAATATTTACTGAGGGCCTTCCATCAGACAGGCACTGCACTAACACTGGGAAGCTGCTGGAAAACAGAGCAGACGTGGAGAAGTGCTGTCCACTGATATTCAGGGTCATCTACGAAGGGCTACCCCATGCACATCGAGTTGCATCCCTCACCGCATCCCAGCATTCTCCACTGTTACACTCATGACCTTGCAGCTCCTGAAACATGGCACTTCCCTGCCCAGAACAAGTTGCTTCTCCGGCCTTGTACATGCTTCCCTATTCTTTCTTTAGATGATCACTATTTGTTCTTCCCAACTCAGCTGTAGTCTCAGCTTCTCGAGAAAGCTTTCCCAACACCCTTCCCCAGCCCCCTTCAGATCTACCTGCCCTTCCCCTATGTCACCAGCACCTGTGTTTACCCCTATAATTGTATCAACCAAACAGTATAGTGACATTGTTTACTAGCCTGTATTTTCTTTCCCACCCACTTCCTACACACACACACACACACACACCCACACCACACCTTTATGAGCACCTTAAGATAAGGGCCTGGGTGTTTTTTATTACTGGTGCCTAAAAATGACTGCTGTAGGGTCTGCATTTGGTAAATAAACCACATGAAGATAACACAGATCATTCTTACTGTTGAGTTAATAAAATATTTGTTGACTACATTTATTTATATAGTTTATTATAAATGCAAGTTAATGTCTTGGTCACCTTGGATACATTTAATAAACTTTTGAGACAGTAGCATGAAGTTCATTGGGCTAGTGCTTCCTGAACAGATTTTTACTAAGTGCCTACTATGTGCCAAGCATCATTTTGGCACAGGGGATATGGCAGTGAAAAATTAGAGTCCCTCTCCTCATGGGTCTTGTTTTCTAGTGGGAAAAAGCTAGCTGTAAACACATAAACAAATGGAAATCTCAGAGTGATAAATGCTATCAAGAAAATATCGTAATGGGAGGAGGCTTTCTTGGAGGTGGGAGAGTGGCCTCCACATTAGCTAGGGTGATTTGGGAAGCCCCCTCCCCTTTTTTTTTCTTTTGAGACCGAGTCTCACTCTGTCACCAAGGCTGGAGTGCAGTGGCAAGAGCCCGGCTTTCCACAACCTCCACCTCCTGGGTTCAAGCAATTCTGCTGCCTCAGCCTTCCACAGCCGGGATTACAGGTGCCTGCTACCATGCCCTGCTGATTTTTGTATTTTTAGTAGAGATGGCGTTTCACCATGTTGGCAGGGCCGGTCTCGAATTCCTGACCTCATGTGATCTGCCCACTTTGGCCTCTCAAAGTGCTGGGATTACAGGCATGAGCCACCTGGCCTGGAAAGGCCCCTCTTTACCCCAACTTCCCCATCAGTGAGTTGGGAATGATGATGGTACTGGGGCGCTTGGAAACTTGGGAAGATTACATGAGAAAAATGTGAATACAACACTGGATACTTAATGAAAATTGTCCTTATTGCAGGGTTTTAAGCAAGAAAGACAGATGATTTAATTTTCGTCGTCTTCTTCTTTTTGAGACAGATTCTCCCTCTGTTGCCCAGGTTAGAGTCCAGTGGCGCAATCTTAACTCACTACAACCTCCACCTCCCCGATTCTCCCACCTCAGCTTCCCGAGTAGCTAGAATTACAGGCACATGACACCACGCCTGGCTAATTTTTTCTGTTTTTAGTAGAGACGGGGTTTCGCCATGTTGCTCAGGCTGGTCTCAAACTCCTACCTTGAACTCCTGAGCTCAAGAAATCCATCCGCTAAACGTGAGCCACTGCACCTGGCTCCTAATTTATACTCTTAAAGGAGCATGCCAACTGCAGGTGGAGAATGAATGAATGTCAAGGGTAGGGGGAGAGGGAGACTACACAGGAGGCTGTGGTGATGCAAAGAAAAATGAAGCTTCTTACTGTTTCTAGAAGCAGATCTAGTCAAGTGTCAGAGATTTACTGACATGTGCCACTGGAAAGGCCAAGTTTAGAAGATGGTCTCTTGGATATGAAGAGCACGTCTGTGCCTGATGGAATGTATGAAAACATGCCTATGTTTCCTGCCACACGTATGTCTTGCATCAAGTTCGACCTTGATCATCACACCTGGGCCCTCGTTCACATCTGCTTCTAAAATGATGGCTGCAACTCTGTGTCTCTCTTTTTACAGCACCTTGGCTGTCTCCTTAGGGTTTCATTTTAAAGAGTCTGTTAAATTCCTCTTTAAGGTTTCATGAGTATTTCCCCTGCAGTCTCCCAGAGTACTAAAGCTACTCAACCATTGTTATATTTTTCAGACTTTTAAAGCTTTAACTTAATAAAAACACATACAATTTTTTTTTAAGATAGGGTCTTACTTTGTCACTCGGGCTGGAGTGCAGTGGTGCGATCTAGGCCCACTGCAACCTTGACCTCCTCGGCTCAAGTGATCCTCCCACCTCAGCCCCCTCAAGTGACTGAGACTACAGGCATGCACCACCATGCCCAGTTAATTTTTGTTTTATTTTTAGTAGAGATGGAGTTTTGCTACATTGCCCAGGTTGCTCTCGAACTCCTGAACTCAAGCAATCCACCTGCCTCAGCCTCCCAAAGTGCTAGGATTACATTTGTGAGCCAGTGCTTCCAGCCTAAACACATACAATTCCAAACACTCAGAAATGCACACAATTCTTATAAACATGATCTACCCAGCACCTGTTCATGGTGAAGATTTTGAATGTTATTCAAGTGAGGTTTTCAAATGTTGGCCCACTCAGTGGCGGGACTGAAACACGAAAAGTTCCAACAGCTCTGCCCTAGCAAACACAAAAATACACCTATTTGTTGAATGAATGAGTGAAGAAACACATTCTTAAAACTTATGGCAGCCCCAAAAGTGGAAGTAGGAAAGAAATGTTCAGGGAACATTCTAGATGAAGTTGCTCAATACCATCTCCATTGTGATCTTGGGTGGTTTGGCTCAGAACTCTAGGTTTGGTCATCTCTCCATCCTTCCCTTCCCTCTTTCCTCTCTTCCTCCTTTCTTCTTCTTTTGTTTGTTTATTTATTTTTAGTTATATCAGTCATACATATAGCCCCCTCAACAAATCCCCAGTTCCCTTTCTAGAAGTAACCACTGTTGGCTGTATGCCTCTGAAATTAATTCTGTGTACTTTTATGCACGAATGACTGTACTGTATATGTAAACATGTATAGCATTGTTTTGATATATATGCACGGCATTGTTTGCGCCATTCTGCAAACTGTTTTATTTTCTCACTGGTAATGGTACAGCTTCAAAAACTCTCCATGTCATTATGTACAAATCTACTTCATGTATGAGGACTGCTACACAGCATTTCATAATTTTCTGTACTTAGTATATGTAATCATTCTCTTTTTAAAAAATAATTGTGTGCCTGCGTATGGGGTGTGTGTGTGTGTGTGTGTGTGTGTGTGTGTAAACAAATCTAGAACAGGGAAAAAACAAAAATGTATAGCTCAATGGTTTATCCCAAAGTGAACATCCATATAACCTATTAGAGAAATATAGTATTACCGGCATTCCAGAAACCCCCTCTGTATTCCAATCACCATACCATTCCTCTCTGATTAAAGTAGCCACTACCCTGATTTTCATGGAAGTCACCTCCCTGATTTTTGGAAAGACAGTTTTACCACCAAAACTTGTATTCTTCAATATTATAGTTTAGTTTTGCCGCTTTTTGAATTTCATATAAATGGAAGCTTTCAGTACACCTTCTTTTGCGTTTGGTTTCTTTCACTCAAAATTATTTTTGGAGACTTCTCATGATTTCTCCATGTTGCTCCATGCAGCCAAGGTTTGTTTGTTTTCATTGCTACTGTATTTTAGTCAGCTAATACACCACAATTTATTTATCCATCCTACTGTTAAGGACAATTGGGCTGTGTAAAGGACAATTTGAGGCTGTTGGGAACAGCTGTTTGTTGACCATTCTTGTACATGTTTCTTGGTGCATGCCCATGTACATGCATTTCTATTGGGCGTATATCTAGGAGTGAAATTGTTGGGTCATAATATATGCTTGTCTTCTACTTTAATAGATAATGCTAAACTGTTTTTTCAAAGTGGCTATAGCAATTTATTCTCTTACCAGCCATGTATGAAGATTCCCTTTGCTTTATATCCTCACTAACAGTTAGTCTTTTTAATTGTAACCATTATGATAGATACGTAGTTGAATCTCCTTGAACTTATAAGTTCTCTGATTTATAGGTTTATTAATCATCTGGATAGTCTGTTTTACGAAGCACCCATCCCAGTGTCTTGTCCCTCTTTCTTTTTTTCCCTTTTTTTCCTGACATTTATATAGAAATTTATTTATTTATTTATCTCATTGCATTTTAGGTTCTCGGGTACATGTAAAGAGCATGCAGGATTGTTGCATAGGTACGTACATGGCAATGTGGTTTGCTGCCTCCATCCCCATCATCTATATCTGGCATTTCTTCCCATGTTATCCCTCCCCAACTCCCTATCCCCCACTGTCCCTCCTCTAGTCCCCCCACAGACCCCAGTGTGTGATGCTCCCCTCCCTGTGTCCATGCCTTCTCATTGTTCAACACCCATGAGTGAGAACATGCCATGTTTGATTTTCTGTTCTTGGGTCAGTTTGCCGAGAATGATGGTTTCCAGGTTCCCTACAAAGGACACGAACTCATCTTTTTTATGGCTGCGTAGTATTCCATGGTGTATATGTGCCACATTTTCCCCATTCAGTCTATCATCAATGGGCATTTGGGTTAGTTACAAGGCTTTGCTATTGTAAACACTGCTGCAATGAACATACATGTGCATGTGTCCTTATAATAGAAAGATTTATAATCCTTTGGATATATACTCAGTAATAGGATTGCTGGGTCAAATGGAATTTCTATTTCTAGGTCCTTGAGGAATCACTACACTGTCTTCCACAATGGTTGAACTAGTTTTCTCACATAATCCCATATTTCTTGGAGGCTTTGTTCATTTCCGAGACTGTGCCACCACATTCCAGCCTGGGCAACAGAGTGAGATTCAGTCTTTAAAAAAAAAAAAAGGTGTGAACTTAATATACCTACATAGTAAAAGTGTATGTACACTGAAGTTACGGCGTATTTATTAAAAATGTAGAGAAGGAAATAAGCAAAATGAAACTAAAATAGAGAAGAAAACTACTTTCACCAGGACCTAAGAAAAACCATCCTTTTGTTAGAAAGTCTCATGAATATTGTCCAGATATAGTGCAATGTGCAGTAACTTGAAGACAACTCCAGGAGCCCCTGTATAATTCTACAGTGAACTAGTTTCGTGCAATAGGACAGGTAAACCCATTTGAAGAGCCATTGGAAATAGAAAGACATAAAGACATTGGGAATACTGCAGAAAACATGAGGAAACTTTCAAAAATTCGTAGTTTTCAGCCTTATTTATTTCTGTGAAGATTTTACATTCAAAATGCAATTTGCTATGCACATGGAGAATATATCTCAGGAAAAAAATTCTGAAGTACATCAAAGCAACTTCAATGGGCGCACTGAATAGCAAAATGAACACTTCGGAAACTCAATGTACAAATAACTTTTAAAAATTCTCCAAAAATGCAAACCAAAGAAATAGACATTTTAAGACCAAGGTATGAGACATGAGGTATGACATAAGAGAGTCAGCCACTTCAGTGAGTTACATTAGACAATAATTTCACTTGGAAGGGAAGCCATAATGCAAAAAATAATAAAAGAAAATTTCCTTCTGCTAAAGAAAGACCTAGATCTTGATATCAAAAGGACCCACCAAACACTAGGTGGGAATACTAAAGAAGACAGCCAACAACACATGTCATGGTCAAATTCCTGAATCTTGATGATGAAGAGAAAGTTCCATACGCTTCCAAACAAAAACAAAGAACTATGTGTCGAGAACAACATTGACCAAATTCTGAGGGAATTCTAGAAATCTCTTCCCAGCCAAACTATGTTTGATGTGTGATTGTAAAAGGGAGACAGGTTTGGGCATGTAAAGATGAAGATTACATACCACCCATGTTTCTTCTGAAGAAGTTACTTAAAGAGTAATCCAATAGAAATGTGTCAGAGTGGGCCAGGCGAGGTGGCTCACGCCTGTAATCCCAGCACTTTTTGGGATTAAATAATAAAAAAGTATCACCCTTTTATACCAGGGGGCAGATCTTGAAGTCAGAAGATCAAGACTATCCTGCTCAACATGGTGAAACCCCGTCTCTACTAAAAAACACAAAAAATAGCGAGGTGTAGTGGCATGCACCTGTACTCCCAGGTGCTCAGGAGGCTGAGGCAGGAAAATCACTTAAACCCGGGAGGCAGAGGTCGCAGTGAGCCGAGATGGCGCCACAGCACTCTGGTGACAGAGCAGGACTCTGTACAAAAAGAAAGAAAGAAAGAAAGAGAGGAAGGAACAAAGAAAGAAAGAAAGGAAAGGAAGGAAGGGAGGGAGAGAGGGAGGGAGTAGAAAGGAAAAGAAAAGAAAAGAGAAATGCATCAGCATGAGAATAACCAGAAAGGGAAGGTTTTGTGTATTCTAAACATAATGTTACGTTGATGCAAAAGTAATGGCAAAAACCATTATTTTAATGGCAAAAACTGCACTTTTCCATCAACCTGATAGCTAACATTTATTGAGCATTTACTATGGGTCAAGCATGTGATAATCAAAAGAAAAAACTTTTGGAATGCAGGAAAGTAGAACATTCATCATTTTTTATCCTTTCTAAGAATAATCAAATTAAAAAGAAGAAACAGAATAAAGACATCAAGGAAAAAAGTCTAGTGTGTAATTGTAACAATAATAGTCAACATTTATTGTGGATTTACTCTGATTCAAGTACTATTCTGAACAATAGTATCTCATTTAATCACTCCCATATTACCATGGAATAAGTACTATTATTATCCCTGTTATGCAGGTTAGAAAACTGAGATACAAGAATAATTTGTCTGGCCAGGTGCAGTGGCCCACGCCTGTAATCCCAGCAATTTGGAAGGCTGAGGTGGGCGGATCACCTGAGGTGAGGAGTTTAAGACCAGCCTGGCCAACGCAGCGAAACCCCATCTCTACTAAACATACAAAAATTAGCCAGGTGGTGGTGTGTGCCTGTAGTCCCAGCTATTTAGGAGGCTGAGACAGGAGAATCACTTGAACCTGAGAGGCGGAGGTTGCAGTGAGCTGAGCTCACGCCACTGCACTCCAGCCGGGGCCATAGAGCAAGACTCTGTCTCAAAACAAACAAACGAACAAACAAACAAAAACAATAGGAAGGCCAACGTGGCTGAAGTAAAGATAATGCAAAGAAAACAGTGAGACGTGGAGTGGAAGCAGGGCATAGGAACCAGGTCACCTAAGGTCTGCAGACCCCGTGTGATAAGAAACTGTAGCAAGGATCACTCTGTCTTCAGTTGGGAGACAGGATTCTAGGGAGGAAAAAAGGAAAGAATCAAGACTGTTAGGAGCCTACTGTGATATTCCACGGAGCTCGCAGTGAGTCGAAGTTGCGTCACTGTATTCCAACCTGGGCAGCAAAAATGAAACTCCATCTCGAAAAAAAAGAGCCTACTGTGGTATTCCAGAAGTGTGGTGGTGCTCTAGGCCAGGACAGTATTAGTGGAGGAACTAGAGACGTACTTTGAAGGTGGGGCCAACAGGATTGAATTTGGAGAGTGTTGAGAGAAGGAGAGGATTCCAGTTTGATTCTAAAGTTTTCGACCTGAGTAACTGGATGAATAGGTGCCATTCACAAAGATAGAAAACACTAGCGGAAGAGCAAGTCTGGGGACCGAATCAAGTTTGATTTTGGACATGTTACGCTTGAGATGCGTATTGGACATCCAAGTGAACCCGTCAAATTGACAGGTGGAATTTAGGAGAGTGGTTAAGACTAGAGATATAAATTTGAGAATTATCTGCAAAAAGTAGCATTCAAGGCCATAGAACCAGATGAGGTCACCCAAGGTGTCAATCCGAGGACTTAATGTTGGAGCACCCCAACATATAGGGGTGATGAATGAATATTTAGGAGAACCAAGCGAAAGAGAGTGAGAGGGAATCTCTAAAAGGTAAAAGAACACAGATTCTGCAGTAGCACAGAAGCTACAGAAGTGGCTTTAAGAAACCCACACAAAAAAACTCATTGACAGAGTAGTTGTACCATTTGATTTCAAATTGTTTAAAGGAGGCTTAAAATAGAAGACCTAATGTTTTGAAAAATCC
This sequence comes from Saimiri boliviensis, assembly GCF_048565385.1. Classification (NCBI taxonomy): domain Eukaryota; kingdom Metazoa; phylum Chordata; class Mammalia; order Primates; family Cebidae; genus Saimiri; species Saimiri boliviensis. Next base: position 11,536,058 of record NC_133466.1, read on the forward strand.
CTAAGCAGTCTGAGAGGTAGTTTGAGGTAGTAGTTAAGAGCTTGGGAAAAATAAGATAATGCATATAAAACAAACACGATACATGGTACTTAACATTCAACAAGTAATAATTACAGATTCTTTTAATCATCATCATCAAGAAAATCTAGGTTGTAGAGAGGTGACTAGGAGAGTGAAAGCATGCTAAGTTTCTTGCGTTGTGGAGATGATAGAAGAGAAGGAGTGTTACATGTGCTGTTTAATCCTTGATGTCGATAGAGGAATGGAGATTAAAATAGATTTGTTAAAAATTTAAGAATATTTAATAGAATATCATGTTTTCTTTTATTTAAAAAATACTTCATATTAAAAATTGAGATATAGTCATATACTGTAAAATTCACCTTTTAAAGTTTACAATTTAATGTATTTTCATATATTCACAGAGTCATGCAAGCATTCTTATTGTCTCATTTTAATCACCACAGAAAGAACCTCCAAGCTCATTAGCAGTCCTCCCATTTTCCTCTCTCCCCACACCCAGGTCCTGGCAGCCACAAATCTTTCTGTGTCTATGGATTTGCCTCTTCTGGACATTTTACATATAATAGTTTCCCCGTTATCTGCACTTTTCATTTTCTGTAGTTTCGGTTACCCATCATCAATCATAATCAGAAAATATGAAGTAGAAAATTCTAGAAGTAAAGAATTCATACTCTTTAAATTGCACACCATTCTGAGTAGCATGATGAAATTTTGTGCCATCCCATCTGGGATGTGAATCATCCTTGGTCCAGCATATCCATGCTGCATATACGACCTGCTCATTAATCATTTAGTAGCCAACTTGGTTAACAGATGGAAAAACATTGTATACATGGTTCCAGGCATCCAGTGGGGTCTTGGAATGTAGAAAAGGGGGGGCTACTATAAATGGAATCATCCAGTATGTTGCTATTGTCTGCCTTCTTTAATTTAGCACAATGTTTTGTTTTTTTCTAATTATACTTTAAGTTCTGGGGTACATGTGTGGATTGTGCAGGATTGTTACATAGGTATACACATGCCATGGCGGTTCCTGCATCCATCACGCCATCGTCTACATTAGGTATTTCTCCTAATGTTATCCCTCCCCAGTCCCTCCACCCCCTGATATCCCTCCCCTAGCTCTCCCACCCCACAACAGGCCCTGGTCTGTGATGTTTCCCTCCCTGTGTCCATGTGTTCTCATTGTTCAACAACCACTTATGAGTGAGAACATGTGGTGTTTGTTTTTTTTGTTCTTGTGTCAGTTTGCTGAGAATGATGGTTTCCAGATTCATCCATGTCCCTGAAAAGGACATGAACTCATCCTTTTTTATAGCTTCATAGTACTCCATGGTGTATATGTGCCACATTTTCTTTATCCAGTCTATCATTGATGGGCATTTGAGTTGGTTCCAAGTCTTTGCTATCATGAAGTGCTGCAATGAACATATGTGTGCATGTGTCTTTGTAATAGAATGATTTATAATCCCTTGGGTGTATACCCAGTAATGGGATTGCTGGGTCAAATGGTATTTCTATTTCTAGACCCTAGAGGAATTGCCACACTGTCTTCCACAATGGTTGAATTAATTTACACTCCCACCAACAGTGTAAAACTGTTCCTATTTCTCCACATCCTTTCCAGCATCTGTTGTCTCCAGATTTTTTAATGATCGCCATTCTAACTGGCATGAGGTGGTATCTCAATGTGGTTTTGAATTGCATTTCTCTAATGACCAGTGATGATGAGCATTTTTTCATATGTTTGTTGGCTGCATAAATGTCTTCTTTTGAAAAGTGTCTGTTCCTATCCTTGGCCCACTTTTTGATGGGGTTGTTTGTCTTTTTCTTGCAAATTTGTTTAAGTTCTTTGTAGGTTCTGGATATTAGCCCCTTGTCAGATGGGTACATTGCAAAAATTGTTTCCCATTCTGTTAGTTGCCAGTTCACCCTAATGATAGTTTCTTTTACTGTGCAGAAGCTCTTAAGTATAATTAGATCCCATTTGTCTATTTTGGCTTTTGTTGCCATTGCTTTTGGTGTTTTAGTCATGAAGTTCTTGCCGATGCCTATGTCCTGAATGATATTACCTAGGTTTTCTTCTCGGGTTTCCATGGTGTTAGGTCTTATGTTTAAATCATTAATCCATCTGGAGTTAATTTTTGTATAAGGTGTAAGGAAGGGGTCCAGTTTCAGCTTTCTGCACATGACTAACCAGTTTTCCCAACACCATTTATTAAATAGGCAATCCTTTCCCCATTGCTTGTTTTTGTCAGGTTTGTCAAAGATCAGATGGTTGTAGATGAGTGGCATTACTTCCAAGGCCTCTGTTCTATTCCATTCGTCTATATCTCTGTTTTGGTACCAGTACCATGCTGTTTTGATTACTGTAGCCTTGTAGTATAGTTTGAAGTCAGGTAGCATGATGTCTCCAGCTTTGTTTTTTTGTTTGTTTGTTTGTTTGTCTTTGCTTAGGATTGTGTTGGCTATGCAGGCTCTTTTTTGGTTCCATATGAAGTTTAAGGTTGTTTTTCACAGTTCTGTGAAGAAGGTCAATGGTAGCTTGATGGGGATAGCATTGAATCTATAAATTACTTTGGGCGGTATGGCCATTTTCACAATATTAATTCTTCCTAACCATGATCATGGAAATTTTTCTTATCTGTTCATGTCCTCTCTTATTTCTCTGAGTAGTGGTTTGTAGTTCTCCTTGAAGAAGTCCCTCATGTCCTTGTTAGTTGTATTCCTAGGTATTTTAATCTCTTTGTAGCAATCGTGAGTGAGAGTTCGATCATGATTTGGCTCTCTTTAGGTCTGTTATTGGTGTATAGGAATGTTTGTGATTTTTGCACCTTGATTTTGTATCCTGAGACTTTGCTGAAGTTACTTATCATCTTAAGGAGATTTTGGGCTGAGATAATGGGGTCTTGTAAATATACAACCATGTCATCTGCAAATAGAGACAATTGAACTTCCTCTTTTCCTAATTGAATACCCTTTATTTCTTTTTCTTATCTGATTGCTCTGGACAGAACTTTCAATACTATGTTGAATAGGAGTGGTGAGAAAGGGCACCCTTGTCTTGTGCCAGTTTGCAAAGGGAATGCATCCAGTTTTTACCCATTCAGTATGATATTGGCTGTGGGTTTGTCATAAATAACTTTTATTATTTTGAGATATGTTTCATCGATACCTAGTTTATTGAGAGTTTTTAGCATAAAGGACTGTGGAATTTTGTTGAAGGCCTTCTCTGCATCTGTTGAGATAATCATGTGGTTTTTGTCTTTGATTCTGTTTATGTGATGGATTACATTTATAGATTTGCATATGTTGAACTAGCCTTGCATCCCCGGGATGAAGCCGACTTGATTGTGGTGGATAAGCTTTTTGATGTAGCACAATGTTTTTAAGGTGCATTCATGTTGTATCATGAATAAGTATTTCATTCCTTTTTATGGTGGAAAAATAACCCATTAGGTAAGTATACCATGTTTTGTTTATCTGTTCATTAGTTGATGAACATTTGGTTTGTTTTTATTTTCTGGCTATCGTGAATAATGCTGCTACAAATATTCGTGTACAAGGTTTTTGTGGGCAAATGTCATTTCTTTTGAGTATGTACCTAGGAGTGGAACAGCTGAGTCATGTGAAAACTCTATGTTAAACTTTTTGAGGAACTGTCAAACTCTTTTCCAAAGCAACTGCAGTTTTCTATTTCCACCAGTAATGTATGGAGGATTCAGCTTCTCCAAGTACTTGGCAACACTTGTTGTTGACTGCCTTAATTGTGACCATTCTAGGGAATGCGATGTGATATCTCACTGTGGTTTTAACTTGCATTTCCCTATGACTAATGATATTGAGCATCTATTCATGTGCTCATTAGCACATGAAAAATGTAAAGTAAAAGAAGATATTTTTGCTTTACTGGAAAAATATGTATTCAACTATGGTGCCCATTTTTAAACTGGGTTGTCTTTTCACTGTTAAGTTGGAATAGTCCATTATATTATAGAGGGAAGGAGAGAACACTTTACCCATCACCCTTTGAAGATTTGCTGAAAATAAACTGATAAAAACAGAATAATAGAAGAAAAAAGTATACAAATTTATTTTAACATATCACAGTGAAATTACAGGAGAATAATTACCCAATAACCCAAAGGGACACAAATGCTTATATATCCTTCTTCATAGGGAAAAAAGAACATGGAGAAATTTGGATGATTTGAGGGATAGTAAATGATTTTTAGGGGAATGAATGGACCTAATACTCAGACAATGGTTAGTAAATAGTTTTTTTTGGAAATTGAATGGGACAGAGAGCAGACAGTGGTTTCAATTTTCAGTCTTTTCTGTGTTATGAGTTTTAATCTTCTCTAGTTAAATTTCAGGGAAGGCAATTGTGTTTCTCTTTGGTAGGTTCAGTTTCTAGGTAGATAAGGGAACTTCAGTGAACAATCGCATCTGGTGCTTTGAGAGAGACAGAGGATGGGTGGGATGCAGGGATCAGGGACGTCAGAGAGATCTTGAGGCTGCTTCATGTCAAAGTGCTCTGTTTGGGGGTAATGTTTTCTGAGGCCCAACAATATATTCTAGATTCTAGACCCTTATCAGATATATGATTATGTGATTTAACAATATTTTCTCCCACTCTTTGATTTGTCTTTTTCCTTTCTTGACCATGTATTTTGAAGCACAAATTTTTAAAATTTAGAAGTTCGATTTATTTTTTCTTTGATTGCATATGCTTTTAGTGTCATATCCAAGAAACTTGCTTAATTAAAGGTAATGATAATTTACATCTATGTTCTCTCCTAAGAGTCTTATGATAGAAAGTCTTTGATCCATTTTGAGTTAAATTTTGTATATGGCATAAGGTAAAGGGTCCAATTTCTTCTTTTGTGCATGTGCATATCCAGTTATCTCTGCATCATTTGTTGAAAAGACAATTTTTCTCCCCAAACGATGGTCATGGCACTATTGTTGAAAATCAATGGACTATAAACGTATGGGTTTATTTCTGGACTCTTAATTCTATTCCATTGTCTATGTCTAACCTTAGGTCAGACCACACCGTCTTGATTACTGTGGCTTATGTTTTGAAATTGGGAAATGTGAGTCCTCCAACGTGTTTATTCTTTTTCAGGATTGTTTTATGGATCACTTAAAACAATTGCTATTATGGCTCACTTGCATTTATATATGAATTCTAGAATCAGCTTGTCAATTTCTAAAACAAAACAAAACAAAAAACCCAGCATCTGGAATTTTGATAGCAATTGCAATTTGGAGAATATTGACACCTTCCAGTCCATGAACACAGGAATGTCTTTCCATTTATGTAGGTCTTCTTTAATTTCTTCCACCAATATTTGATAGTTTTCAATTAAAAGTCTTACGCTTCTTTCTTTCTTTTTTTTGAGACAGAGTCTCGCTGTGTCACCAGGCTGAAGCGTAGTGGCTCAATCTTGGCTCACTGCAACCTCCACCTCGTGGGTTCTGACGATTCTCCTGCTTCAGCCTCCCAAGTAGCCAGGACTGCAGGCATGCATCACCATGCCCAGCTAATTTTGTATTTTTAGTAGAGATGGGGTTTCACCATGTTGGCCAGGATGGTCTCGATCTCTTGACCTTGTGATCCACCCACTTCAGCCTCCCAAAGTGCTGAGATTACAGGTGTGAGCCACTGCACCCGTCCAAAAGTTACTTCTTTCATTAAATTTATTCCTAAGCATTTTTGGATGCTAAGTGGAATTGTTTTCTTAATTTCATTTTTGTATTGTTCACTGCTAGCTTACAGAAATAAAATTGATTTTTGTATATTGATCTTGTGTTTTGTGAAGTACATAGGATTTTCTGTATATGAGACATTTTTCCCCATATAGCCATGGTTTCCTTTAGTTTTTGGGGTTCTTAAAAACATATTTAACATAACGGATTTAAGTCTTTGTATAGAAAATCCAATGTCTGTGCCCTCTTGGGGACAGTTTCTGTTGAGTATCTTTTTTCCTGCATACAAGACAGACTCTCTTGTTTCTTGGCATGTTTCATAATTTTTAGTTAAAACTGGACATTTAAAACAATATAACATAGCAACTCTGGAAATCTGATTTTACCCTGAGTTTGTTCTTACTGTTTAATTGTTCTGTTTGGTTGGATGGTTGGTGACTTTCCTGAACTAATTTTATAAAGGATATATTCTTAGTTTTTTGGCGTCAGTGATGTTTCTGACCAGTTAGCTTAGTGGTCGCTTAATGATTCAACGAAGATTTCCTTAGATGACCGGAACCAATAAGTCTCTCAGTCTTTGCCAAGAAGTTCTGTGTGTGCTTCCTTCAGCATTCAGCCAAGCACCTTACAGCTTCAGCTTAGCCTCCACTTCCTGCCTGAGCAGAGGCTCAAAGTTGGCCAGAGGTGAGAGCTAGGGTCTTCTTGGATATTTCCTGAGCACACACACAGTGCTGGGTATCCTCACAGCCCTACACATTTATATGGCTTTCAATATTCCCAGGAATATTATTAGAACTTTTAAAAGCCCCTGCTCCCTCCAAGGAGATCCCATTCCTCTGCTTTTTTTTTTTCACATTTTTTCTTTAGCCCATTGTCTGTCCCACTTGTTATCCAGCACCTCAGTCAGCTGTGAGGTTCAATAATTGACCCTACTCTCAAGGCTGCTTTTATTTGTGCTGGATGAGCTCTAAGTTAGCACAAATAAAAACAGCCTTGCAAGTAGTGTGACCAGAGAGGTCCAATAATGACAATTCTCTGAGAATGGGCTTCCAAGAGCTCTAAGTCCTTCCAGTGACTCCTGGGCCTTCCCCTGTGGTCACAGGTTGTGTTGCAGGTTGTTGGATTTTAGAGCTAATGTGCTGGGGAGGGTGGGGATGGGAATACAGTAAGTTAAAGTGCCACAAAGCGCCCTGTTTTTACCAAGATTCTGCTGTTTTTCCTAAATAAATGTTTTTCAGATTGCTGCAAGCCTTTGGTTAATTTCCAAAGTTCTGAAAACGTTGATTCTGACATTTTTTGATAATATTCTTGTTGCTTTTACGGAGGAGGGAATTTTCGGAGATCCTTATTTGCCATTTTGGCTGATGTCCTAGAATACAATTTTAATGGAAACTTTCAAGCCTCTAGGAGTGCACCGCACAGTGCAGCAGCCACTACTAGTACGTGTGGCTGTCAAACCCTTGCAATGTGCCACTGCAAACTGAGACGTGCTCTAAGTGTAAAACACACACTGGCTTTCAAAACACACACACAAATTTAGTATCTCCAGAATAATTTTTACTCCAAATATATTTTGAAATGATAATATTCTGGTTACATGAGATTCAGTAACATGTCTTATTAAAATTAATTTGGGGCCTGATGCAGTAGCTCACACTACATCCCAGCACTTTGGGAAGCTGAGGCAGGAGGATTGCTTGAGCCCAGGAGTTCGAGGCCAGCCTAGGAAACATAGTGAGACCCTGTCTCTATAATAGCAACACATTTTTAGAAATTAATTTTGCTCCTTTAAACATTTTTCAGTGTGTGTGGTAAGTAGGATTCTAAGATGACTCCTGATGAGCCCTGCCTTCATGGTTGCTAGAAAAGTTTAAATCATGTATGTAGCTCTTGTTATATTTCTATTGGACAGGATTGATCTAGGAGGTAAAAAGTACAATGGAAACTAGTAATCTGTTAAAATGAAACAAAATTAAAATGAGACAGAAAACAAGGAAAAATGATAAACAGAAAATATCAAACATGATTATAAGAATGAGACTAAACATATTGTTTATTGGATTCCATACAGTAGAATGCTTGAAGATGTCAACGTGATGAGCATTGTGTTAGACTGATTCCTGGGGAACATCTGAGATGGTGGTTTGTTGCCTGGCATCTTACTGCGAAAGACCCTTGGGTACAACGAATACTTGAGGGAATGAGGGCAGCAGGAAGGGACAGAAAGAGAAGTCAAACTGAGATACAGGTGGAACGGGGTTCCCAGCTGATCCCACAGGAAACTCTGGAGCTGGAAAGCTTTTCAGAGGGAAGACTGAGCCTCTATACCACATTGACCAAAGCTTGGATGTGAATTGTCCTCTAGAGAGAAGGTGTAACCTTGGCCAAGGGTAACTCCTGGGAAAGGACTTGGCTGTGACCCACCACCAATCAGCTTCCTGACAGCCAGGGAATGAGTGTGTTGTCTCGGAAGCAGGGTCTGGGCGCATACCACATCATCTGCTACCGAAGTGGTCTGCCATAGAGTAAGTGAAAAAGAAGCAGATTATAGACACTATATATGTTAAGCATTAAGATATATGTTGATATATACATTAGAAAGGCCAGAAAAGGAGCACATGAAATCATTAACGAAGGCTCTCCTGGGAAGGATGGGGAGAAGTGTTAGTGGGGGCTGAGATGGGGGAAAATATGTAACACCAGGTATTCAGGTATTTTACATTGACCACATATTACCGGGGAAAAAAAAAGTAAAAAAACTAATGGGAGGTTTCCAGTATAGGCGTGCTGTATGGTTTTCAACTGTGGGTTCAGGACTGAAAACCTCAGAATTAGAATTGCTTTCTGAATTTTGCCTGCAATATCTCCCTAGATTCTGCAAATAGACAACAACCCCGGGCAGTTCTGACATTAACGAGAATGATGCCGCCATCACTAAATTCCTCCTGGACCAGATGGCATCTGCCTCATTGTACAAACGTCATCTTTTTAAAGTTACTTATCTACTTGTTTTATCTGGTTGAATTATTCCAGTAAGTTTCTTGGCACCGAAAAAAGAGAAATCAAATATTAATTCTGCTCTTTTTATCATGTCAATGGAGTTTCTTCTCCGTGCTTGGTTTTCTCAACCACTTAAACAAAAATAGTGGTTAGGGCCTCCTTTCATCCTGAAAGGAATTTTCCAGGGAAAGGAAGGCACAGAATCTGCTACCCCCTTGTTGGGAGAGGATTTGTTTTAATTGTTCCATAATCTGGGGTGTCAGCTATTCAGCAATCAGGATAATAACAGAAACCAACCAATCAGAATGAACATGAGCCCTTGGAGCGGTTGGAAGGTGTCGGGCAGTGGCTATTTGGCAATCAGCGTGAAAGTAGTTCAATATTTTAACAGGTCGAGGTGTACCTGCCAAACACCAGTGCAAATGCAGGCACACGGTGGGTGAGGGACGATTTGATGAAGCTCATTGGGTGAATGAATGGCTCCAAATTAGACTAACAATCCACCATACTTAACCTCTGGAACGTGTCAGCTGGATAGGAAAGCACGCCACGAATTCATTCGGCTTCGACTCGCCCACTTCTTCCTGTGACCCAGCCTGAGTCACCAGCATCTGTAGGTTTATCACAGCACCCCACTTCAGGAAAGACAAAGGTACACAAAACAGAGAAGAGCCGTCTCCCCTTGATTGAAAGTCCGTGTGTGTTCCGCAGTCTTCTCCAGAACTCCAAGAGTGGGAGGCAGGAAAAGGATGGTGGGTTTTTTATTACACTTTGAAATGCCACCAGACTTGTGGTAAATTGAAACATTGTTTTAAGGAATTATAGGTATTTCCAGGCGGGAGAAATATGAGCTCCATTTGATCACAGTAATGTTGACTTTAATTAGGGTTCCTTGGGCAGAAATCTAAAACCAACGTGGGCAAATAGATGCTCTAAAACACCTAACCGTGGGTAGGGTACTGAATATTTGGCCATGCCTCTGCTTTTTTATTTATATGTGAAGAATTGCACAAGCCACCTCCTTCTATCTCATTTGACCTCTGCCTTTAGTCCCCCTCACAGCCCAAATCAGGTGATGAGCCTCTCCAAGGTCTAATCTCCCTTCTAGGTCCAACTGCCCCACTGGGTATAACCTTCCCACTGGCTGCCAGTCTCCCAGTGTGCAGCACACTCCCTACTGGGTACCAACCTCCCCACTGGTACCAATCTCCCCAGGGGGTACAGCCTCTCCCTTGGGGAAAACTTCCTCCTGGTACCAGTCTTTCTAATGGGTACAACCTCTTCCCTAGGTTTAAACCTTCACCCTGGTACCAGTCTCTCCAATGGGCACAATCTCCCCACTGGGTGCCAATCTCCCCAGGGAGTACTTATTTTCCCACTGGGTAACATCATCCTCCCTGGGCATCAACCTTCCTGCTGAGCATACCCTCCCCCTTGGGCACAACCTCCCCACTGGGTACCATCCTCCTTCCTAACAGCCTCCTCACTGAGTCCCCACCTCCTCACTGGGAACCAGCCTCCCCATTAGTACAACCACCTCTCTGTATAGTACTTACCTTGCTGGGTGCTAATCTCACTGGGTACCATTTTCTGCTAAAGATAACTACTCTCATGTTGCCTGAATGTGTGTTACCCTCCCAACCAAGAGCAAGAATCACCCATATCTATATGGCCCTGGACAATTGACAAAGCACCTTCATTCTCAAGGTCCCCTTTGATCCTCACCACTGCCCAGGAGGAAGTGAGAGTGGCACCCTCCATTTTACGGATGAGGAAGTGGGGACTCAGAAGGGATATTGATTTGATTCATATTCTTAACTTTTAACCCAAATACCCTGTTCTTTTCTCTTCTTTCTTTCTTTCCTTCCTTCCTTCCTTCCTTCTTTCCTTTTCTTTTCTTTTCTTTCTTTTTTTGAGATGGAGTCTTGCTCTGTCACCCAGGCTGAAGTGCAGTGGCGTGATCTTGGCTCACTGCAGTCTCCACCTCCCAGGTTTAAACAATTCTCCCGCCTCAACCTCCCGAGTAACTAGGATTATAGGCATGTGCCACCATGCCTGGCTAACTTTTATATTTTAGTAGAGATGGGGTTTCGCCATGTTGGCCAGGCTGGTCTCAAACTCCTGACCTCAGGTGATCCACCTGCCTCGGCCTTCCAAAGTGCTGGGATTACAGGCGTGAGCCACTGCATGCAGCTGTTCTCTTCATGATGCTATGCTGCACCGTGGTACCCATGGGGTGTGGACATCTGTGCAAACTGGCTCAACCTGAGAGGACAAGCCCATGCCCATACCTCCTGCTGCTCTCATATCCCGGAACCACAGGGTGCAGTTTCTCTGGGTGCCTAGCTTGGAAGGTGATGGAGAAATGTAGGCACTTGGAAGAAGTTGCCCTGCTGTTTCTGTACCTACCTTCCAAGTATGGTGAGAAGATAAAGCAATGACACAGGTCAAGCATGTATTGTCATGCCTGGCCCAACAAATGGCTGGGGTCGGAATGAGCCCAATATAGAAGGATATGTGGGAGAAAAGGCTCCTTTACACCCAGGGCAGCACATGCAGGCCAAGGTGGGTTAACTGAGTAGTTCATGCCTGGCATGAAACCTGAGGGTTTGTCCAAATAATTTCCATTGCAAAGCAATGCACTGTGCCTCCCATGAGGTCTCCATGTCTGTGCAAACTCGTTCTAAACCTGCAGAGGAGCAGGCATGTGCCTATACCACATGCTGTGCCCACATTCCAGGCCTCTTATGTCTGCACAGCAGGGAGGGGACTTGTACCACCTTGCGCAAAGAGAGCTCCCAGGCCAACATCCGGCCAGGCCTGGCAGGGGAGCCTGTTCAGTGACTACGAAAGACACTATCGTCCTGAGCTCAACTTCAGGACTAACAAATGGATGGGTCCAGCCCCACTGATCTTATACAAGACAATTGTCCTTGGCTCCAAACGACCACTGGGGTCTTTAGTTTCCAACATTCTCAGTGTGGCTAGTGAACCACGAGAGTACATCAGGATTTCCGTAGATAGAGACGCAGCAGTTCTAAATGATGTACCACAATATAAGAATTCATATGGAAGGAGGTGCTTGGTGAGTTACGCAAGGTATTACTACAGAGGTATTATAAATGGAAGGAGATGAGAGGAGCTGATGAACCATTTTGTTTTGAGAGCTCTATGACCTGAACAAGTTTGAGAAGTTTGTGGGGCATGGGGGCAAATCAGCTGATTTCCAAATTCCAGACCCTCTTTCCGCAGTCAAAGCTTGGCTCACCAAAATTGCATCTGGAAAACAACCATCTCTTTGTTCTTGAGCTTAACCTCAGAAGACTTCTGGAATCTAATGGGATCAGAATTGAAAGGGGACTTGGCAATTTTTCTTTAGATGAAAAAAAAACAAAGCAAAAATAACAGCACAGCTTTCTGCTACACCCCCACCCCGGAACCCCCACCCCACCGCCCACCAAAAAAAAAAAAAAAAAGAATAAGAAAAAACAAAACAGATCCAGGGGGGATTTTCCTCTTTCTCCCTGCTTCCTTTTCTTTGAGTGTTTTGTCAACTACTGCAGTGGGTGGCATCTGAGCTACTGGTGTTTTTCTACTTAGAGGAGAAAGAAAATTCCATTAACTGAAGAATAATATGGTTGACTGCCCCACACGGCCGAGGCACGCAGCACGCTGCAGACTTGTTTTCTCTGTCACTCTCAGGACTCTGAGGTCTAGACTCGCTGGCTCCTGTTCGTCCAGGTCTTTGGAGGCGTGACTACCACCCACAGGGAAAGGACAGTGCATGCTGAGGTAGACCACAGGGACACAGGAGGGAGAAAGCAGATGAGAGCGGTGTATCCGGTGAACCACTTCTTGTTCAAGAAGAAAATAAAGAAAAACAAATCTAGGCATAAATCTGTACTAGAGCTCATGCTAAGACTCTGCAAGTACAGTTTGGGTCTAGAATCATCCAGAACACACCCACGGATTGACTCCCACCAGTCCCTTACCCTTTGGGGTGAATGACCCCAACCTTCCTGGTGTGTGTGTGTGTGTGTGTGTGTGTGTGTGTTTCAAGATGGTCAGGTCTCATACTGTAAGTGTAAAATGGTAAAACCAGTTGGGAAATGGAAAGTTTCTTATACAATTAAACACATACCTATTATGTGCCTCTGCAATTCCATTCCTAGCTATATTTACCCAAGAGAAATGAAAACATATATCCACACAAGGACTTGCATACGAATGTTCCTAGCAGCTTTATTCAGAATAGCTCCAAACGGCAAATAACCCCCATTCATCAAGAGGTGAATGGATAAACAAATTGCGTAAAATATTATATTAGTTTCCTATTGTCACTATAACAAATTACCACAAAATTAGTGGCTTAAAACAGTCCAGGCATGGTGGTTCATGCCTGTAATTCCAGCACTTTAGGAAATTGAGGCAGGTGGATTACCTGAGGTCAGGAGTTCGAGACCAGCCTGGTCAGCATGGTGAAACCCTGTCTCTACTAAAAATACAAAAATTAGCTGGATGTGGTGGTGGGCACCTGTAATCCCAGATACTCGGGAGGCCGAGGCAGGAGAATCCCTTGAACCGAGAGGCAGAGGTTGCAGTGAGCCAGTATCGCACCACTGTACTCCATCCAGCCTGGAAGACTCCATCTCAAACAACAACAACAAAAAACGTACAAATTTATTCTTTTTCAGTTCTAGAGGTCAGAAGTATAAATTAAATTTCACTGGACTAAAGTCAAGGTGTTGGCTGGTTCCCTCTAGAGGCTCTAGGAAATAATCTATTTCCTGGCTTTCCGTCTTCTGGTGGCCCCTGCACTCCTCCAATCTCTGCCTCTGTGGTCACATTGTCTGCTCTTCTGTAGTCAATCTCCCTCAGCCTCTCACTTGTGATGACATCTAGGGCCCACCTGGATAATCTGAGCTAATCCTTCCTCTTGAGATCTTTAATTCAGTCGACACCTGCAAAATCCCTTTTGCAGCTTAACATTCACAGGTTCCAGGATTAAGACCTGGATATCTTTGGAGCCATCATTTAGGAATATACTAATTAGGAATAAAAAGGAATGAGCTGTGATACGCAACATAGATGACTCTCAAAAACAGAATGTGGAGCCAAAGAAGCCAGACCAAAAAAAAAAGAGGCCAGCCAAATGATTCCATTGAGATGAAGTTCTAGAACAGGTGAAACTATAATCTATGTTGATGGCGATCAGAACACTGGTTGTCTGGGGACAGGTGATTTACTGAAAAGGGATACAGAGAACTTTCTGGGGTGACGGGAGTGCCCTCTATCTGGATTATCTTGATGGGAGGGTTGATCACCGGGTGTGTACATTTATCAAAACTCAGGGAGCTGTACGCATTAGAGCTGTGCATTCTGTTATATGTAAATTTTTCTCCAGTGGGAAAAAAGTGTTGGAGGAAAGGTAAATAACAACAAACAAAACAGAGAGAGAGAGTAGGGGAGGGAGGAAAAGGAAGAGAAGGTGGCAGGGAGGAAAAGGAAAGCAAGGCTCTATCTATGTGAGGAACACATTTTACGTTTTCCTCTCTTATGGAAGGAGCTTTGACACAGAAGAGGGAAGCACTGAACTCTAACCTGCTCGAGGTCCGCTATTCCCCAGCCCCTTCTAGCACTTAAGGCACCTGAACCCATTAGCCCACCTTAGATAAATTTACAAAACAAGACACCCAATGGGAAACCTGAAATACATTGAACAATTCCTTCCTCCCACTAGAAGCGAGAAAATGATCATGTTTTTAATATATCAACTGTTTCCACTTTTCACACTCCCTTCCAGAAGCCACACATATTCCTATTTATTTTTTAGAGTGTTGTTATCATGGCAGAGGCATCACTTATCTTCTGCCTTTTTCATTTAACGTCATGCAGACACATTTTCCGATTTTGCTAGGGAGGCTTCGTAAACAACCCTTTTGATCATGGGATAGTATTTCACCGAGTTGATTGATTTGTTATCATTTACTTAGCCTTTTTTGTCATATTGGACACTTAGGCCATTTCCTTTTATTTCCCCCATGGAAAAATAATAGAGTAATTATTATGTTCATATACAGGCTTCTGTTCCTTTTTTTTGAATTATTTAATACATAAATACTGAAATAAGAAATAAATAAGGGAGAAAAGGACGTAGCAAAGAAACCCCTATCATAGAATTTAGAGTTCAAGGCACCTCCAGAATCACTGGTCTAAAGCCCTAATGACACAGAAGAGGAAACTGAGGCCAGGGCGTGTTTGAACTCACATACCCAAGGCCACAGGCAGCTAAGTCACAGACCTGCAACTCAGCTGAGGACTTCTGAGTGAGTGCAGCGCTCTCTAATCCAAGCAAAATAAGCACAAGCCAGGCTGTCTGCCTCACCTGCACAGCAAACGCCAACAGGAACGAATTGCTGCTGTCTAACCTTGTCATAAAACTGCGTCTCCCAGCTCAATTGTGAGAGAAATCACTTAACTGAAGAGAACAGTTGGTTGAGCCAGTAGTGTTAGCATGAGATTCAATTTTAAGCTATCCTTCAGCTCAGTCGCAAAGATAAATACCTTATCAGGAAATTGGAGAGAAAATTCCATTCTTTGCATTTGCATGTTTGGGAGATGCTCTGAGTACACGTGAGTGAAAATGGAAGATTGTTGACTCTCAGCTTTCTTCATGAATAGCAGGAAACCCTGTCATAGATCATCCAAAGTAGAAACTAATCCAAATATAATTTGCAATGTGCTTTACATAATTTTCTGGCAGCAGATACACCTTCTTAATTACGTTTACCATCAAATTTGAGTCTTTAGAGTATTCATCTATTGAAACGGCTTGATCTATACAACATACTGAAAGGAGAAGGACTGCTACTTACAATGTGCCTGTTTTGTGCCAGGCCATAAGCTAGACACTTTACATATGCTCTCTTGTGGATTGTTATCCTCAATAAGTAGGAATCTGAGGCTCAGATAGATTAGGGAACTTCCCCAAGATCACCCAGTGAGAGTCATAAAGTCAAAATTCCATTCCAACACTGTCTAAACCCCACTCATTTTTAATTCCACCAGGAAGATCAGGTCAAACCTTATTCAACAATTTTTTTTTTTTTTTTTTTTTGAGACAGAGTCTCACTCTGTCACCCAGGCTGGAGTGCAAAATGGTGTGATCTTGGCTCATTGCAACCTCTGCCTCCAGATTCAAGCAATTCTCCCGCCTCAGCCTCCCAAGTAACTGGGATTACAGGCACCTACTACCACACCCGGCTAGGTTTTGTATTATTATCAGAGACGGTTTCACCATGTTGATCAGGCTGGTCTTGAACTCCTGATCTCAGGTCATCCACCTGCCTCAGCCTCCCATGAGATCATAACGGAGCCAAAAAATTCCTATTGCCCGTGACATGGTAGCCATTGTAATGTCGTAGCACAATTATTTCATATGTTTATAGCTTTCGTGCAGTCCTAACCATACAGTGTTAACAAGGTCTGCAGGAGTGGGCAGTCATGCCCTTCGCATTCACTCACCACTCACTCAGAGTCACCTACAGCAAACTTCAGTCCTGTGAGTGCCATTTATGGCAACTGCCCTCTACAGGTGCACCATTTTTTATCTTTTATGCCCATTTTTACTGTACCTTTTCTATGTTTCCATGTGTTTAGATACACAAATACTTGCCATTAAGTTCCAGTTGCCTACAGTGCTCAGTACAGTACCATGCTGTCCAAGTTTGTAGGATACACCATACAGCCTAGGTGTGTAGTGGCTTATACCATCTAGATTTGAGTAAGTACACTCTATGCTGATCACACAATGACAAAATCACCTAAAAATGTATTTCTCAGGACACGTCTTCATTGTTGGCTGGGCATGGTGGCTCATGCCTATAATTCCAGCACTTTGGAGGCCAAGGCAGGTGAATCACTTGAGACCAGGAGTTTGAGACCAGCCTGGCCCATGGTGCAACCCCATCTCTACAAAAATACAAAATGGTGTCACATGCCTGTGGGCCCAGCTACTCAGGAGGCTGAGGCATGAGAATTGCTTGAACCTGGGAGGTGGAGGTTTCAATGAGCTGAGATCACACCACTGCACTCCAGCCTGGGCTGCAGAGTGATACTCTGTCGAAGAAGAGGAAGAGAAAGAAGAAGAGATGAAGAAGAAGGAGGAGGAGGAGGAGAAGGAGGAGGAGGAAGAGGAGGAGGAATCTGTCTTGTTAAGTGACACCTGACTGTATTTTAAGAAAATGTTTTCCTCTCCAATGGCTTCCCTCAGCATTTAAATCTGATCAAATCTTCATATGAAAAGTAAAATCTCAGCAGGGAAATGTAAATCAAAACCACAATAAGATATTCAACTCATGTGGTGAAGATGGCTGTTGTCAAAAATGGCGGTCCTCAGCCTTTTTGACACCGGGGACCAGTGGAAGACAGTCTTTCCACAGACCAAGGTGGGGGTTGGTTTGGGAATGATTCAAGCACATTACATATATGGTGCACTTTATTTCTATTATTACTGCATTGTAATATGTAATGAAATAATTATACAACTCATTATAATGTAGAATCAATGAGAGCCCTGAGCTTGTTTTCTTGCTAGATGGTCTCATCTGGCAATGGAAGACTGTCACGGATCATCGGGCATTAGATTCTCATCAGGAGTGCACCACCTTGGTCCCTCGAGTGTGCAGTTTACAGTAGGGGTTGCCCTCCTAGGAGAATCGAATGCCTCTGCTGATCTCACGGGAGGCATAGCTAAGGCAGTAGTGAGAGCAATAGGGAGTGGCTGTAAACACAGATAAAGCTTGAACTCACTTGCTTGCTGCTTACCTCCTGCTATGAGCCCACTTCCTAACAGGCCATGGACTGGTACTGGTCTCTTTCAGAGAAAAAAGAACTCTTGTACACTTGATGGAATTAGTACAGCCTCTACAGAGAAATTCCTCAAAAAACTAAAAACAGACCTCCCATATGATCCAGCAATCCCACTTCTAGGTATATATCCAAAAGAAATGAAATCAATATCTTGAATACACATATGCACCCCCATGTTTATTGCAGTATTATTCACAATAGCCAAGATATGAAATTAACCTAAATGTCCATCAACAGATGAGTGGATAAAGAAAATATGATATATACACCTCACGTACACATACAGTGGAATATTATTTAGCCTTAAAGAGAAGGAAATCCTGACATTTTGAACAACATAGATGAGTCTGGAAGATATTACGCTAAGTGAAATAAGCCAGGCACAAAAGGATAAAGATGACATGATCTCATGTCTTTAAAAAAAGTGGAACTCATGGCCGGGTGTGGTGGCTCACACCTGTAATCCCAGCACTTTGGGAGGCCAAGGCAAGTGGATCACCTGAAGCCAGGAGTTCAAGACCAGCCTGGCCAACATGAAACTCTGTCTCTACTAAAAATACAAAAATTAGCTGGGCTTGGTGGTGTGCACCTGTAGTCCCAGCTACTTGGGAAGCTGAGACAGAAGAATTGCTTGAACCTGGAAGGTGGAGGTTGCAGTGAGCCAAGATCATACCACTGCACTCCAGCCTGGGTGACAGAGGGAGACTTTGTCTCAAAAAAATAAAAGTGTAACTCACAAAAGCAGGGAGTAGCATAGTGGTTGCCAGGGTCTGAGGGGGCAGTGGGAGAAATGGGGAAATATTGGTCAAAGGGTACAAAGTTCCAGTTGTATAGGAGCAATGCGTTCTGGGGAGCTAATATGCAGCGTAGTAACTATACTTAATAATGCTGTATTGAATATGCTAAATTTGCTAAAAGAGTTGATCGTTAAGTGTTCTCACCACACACACAGAGACACACAAATTGTAACTATGTAAGGTGATGGATATCTTAATTAGTTACTTAAAATAGATAGGTGGATGGATGGATGGATGAATAGATACAGATAGATAGAAGATGATTGATATAGATAGATAGATAATAGAATAGATAGATAGATAGATAGATAATAGATTAGATAGATAGATAGATAGATAGATAGATAGATAGATAGATAGATAGATAGATAGATAGATAGCTGGCCAGGCATGGTTGCTCACACCTGAATCCTAGCACTTTGGGAAGCCAAGGTGGGCAGACTGCCTGAGCTCAGGAGTTTGAAACCAGCCTGGGCAACACAATGAAACTTTGTCTTTACTAAAATACAAAAAAATTAGCTGGGCAAGGTGGTGGGCACCTGTAATCCTCAGCTGCTCAATAAGCTGAGGTGCGAGAATTGCTTGAACCCAGGTGGAGGAGGTTGCAGTGAGCTGACATCATGCCACTGCACTCCAGCCTGGGCAACAGAGTGAGATTCTGTCTCAGAAAAAAAAAAAAAAAAAAGGAAGCTCAAGATAGATGGATAGATGGATAGATCATTTGATAGATTGTTCAATAGATCTCATTGACACCTTCTAGCTACTGTATAATGATAGGTAGTCTCCTCTCTCTCCCTGAGGGGCCAGGTTTGGGGAAAGCGTTGCCTAGACCTGGTTTCCATTTCTCCCCTGTCATTAGCTCCAGTCTGAGCCTCCCTCACTGCTAGACTGAAGCTAGTTTCACCACAGTTTCTTATGACTTCCTTGTTGCTACATCTGTGGATGCTTTCCCTTCCTGTATTAGGTTTGTAGGACTGCTTTAACAGATTACCACAAACCAGGTAGCTTAAAGCAGCAGAAACATATTATCTCACAGTTTGGAGGCCAGAAGTCGAAAATCACGGTGTCAGGTCATCATCGTCTTGCTCTCAGACTAGAAAGAAAGCTTCCTCATGGTCTCCCTGTCCCAAGCTGTGTGGAAACTCAGATCTTATCATCACTTCCATATTAAATACTCGACTGTCCTTACAACCCTCAGAATAAAGTCCAAGCCCTTGAACTCACCCTTCATGATCTGGCCCTATCTACTTCCCCAGTCTGATCTCTCCATATTCCATCCTCACATGTTAATGCTCCAGCCAAACCCAACCACCTACACTTGGCCTCCTGGTCTTTGCTTATGGTTTTCCACTCCTGGAATATTCTTTCCAGCCCTCCTGGCTGCCCAAATCACACTTACATTTTATATTCATTTATTCAACAAACGTATCTCAAGTTATGTGTGCCTGCGATGTGTCACGAACCATCTTAGGCATGGAGAATGCAGTCGGAAACAAAACAGAAAAATAACTCACCTCATGAGCTTACATTTTGGTTGAGAGAGACAGACATGAAATATCAGCAAGTTAACACAGGGAGTGCATCAGAGAGTGACAGTTCTTTAAAGAAAAATAAAACCAGAGGGAAGGGGTTACGTTTTTAACTAAGCAGGACGTGAGAGTCCTCACTGAGGAGATGGCATTCAAGCTTGGCTTGAACATCATTCCTCCTGGAAGCCTCCTGGAAATTTTCCAAGACCAGGGCAAGTGTCATCTTTGTAAACTTCTATGAAGCCTGCATTTACCCATCATAGCACTTACCACACTTCAAAGGACTTTTCTGTTTATGTGGGAGTATCAACTTTAAACTTTGTGAGGGCAGAGACTGAGTCTGTTATTTATTGTATATCGACAGCTCCTTGTAGTTATATGTTTCTTGAACAAATGAATGCACTGACAACTTACATTATTTGCAAGTTATATAAAAAATTTATGTAGCATTTATGGTAATGTTGTATGTTACAAATCACTTTCTCACCCACTGTCTCGTTTGAGAGAGGCAGGTCTTATTGTCACCTTTTAACAGACACTCAGAAAAGTTAAGTTTCTTACCCAGGATGTCACAATAAGGGCTAACCCCAGCTCAATCCCAGCTCTTACATCTTCAGACCCAGAATATTTTCTAGAAGAGCCCCCTGCCTTCCTGCAAGTTCTGAGAAAACACAAACCACTAACCCCAGGGCATTAGCCATCCTCAGCCAATACATAGCTATTTTTACTGTTCCTCCCTGAGATCTCATATTCTCATCTCCCAGAAAACTTCCACCAAATACTAAAGGCAACATGTAAATCCAAAGGTAAAACCTTCTGGAATTCCTTGATGTAGACACTGCACAGCTGGCCTGTGTTCTCACACTAGTTTTCAGGACATTTCTTGCCCTTCTGCAAGTCAATATTTAGCAGACCGGCTCAGACAACTACAGAGTGAGGATCAATTGAATTCCTTTCCTATCTGACCCTTTTGAACTAAGGTAGTCTTTTCCATGTGTTAATTTTAAAATGTGGGTTTCCTAAAAGCTGCAGGCAGAATAGCAGATGGGAGTCAGTTAGAAATTACTAATATCCTCTATTCATTGCCTGCCTCCCAACTGATTAAGTGTCACTCCATTTGGGCAAAAGAGATCAAAAAGGGAGCAGGGCAGGAAAACCTGCTGTTGAAGGAAAGCTCTCCTGGGCTGTGAAGAGCTGGCGCCATCAGAGCGCCTGGGTCCTGCAGGGTCGGGAGAAGTGAGCCTCAGCTACCCTCCCTTGAGCGAGGTGAGGTTTGTTGCAGGAGTGATGGGCCAGCTCTGGGTAGTTTTCCACTTGCTACTCATGAGTTCTCACCCTCTTTGGCTCTTTGTCACTTGGTCGCATAAAAACGCCCACTGCAGGACGCTGGCTCATGCCACCCACCCACCAGATGGCATGCGGCAAAGAGGGTCAGAAGTTCACACACTCTTCCTCTTTGTTTTCTTGTGTTTCTTTCTGCATAAGCCCCCTCCACAGGCCAAGTGGTTGCTGTTGCCGCATGGATTTTCTATTGATGGTTGCCTGCGGTCCCCTCAGTCTCAAGAGGGTAGGGGAAGATCCGGGGAGAGTTAACTGTTTTGATAAAGAGCAGTTTACAGGATGAACAGGCACAGGCCACAAAAATAAGCCTAGATGCTTTGAAATGAACTGCTTTGTGTTGAAGGGCTTGCTTCTGCCCTGCAAAAAAGAGTAAGCTGCAAAAAAGAGTAAACACACTTCTCTCTCTTAGGAAGAAAAAAGAAAATTGTGTTCTCGTGAACTGGAAAATTCTCCTATAGGTATAAACATTTAGGGAAAAAAAGAGATAAGCCCCCTAATTCTCATACCTAGGAATAACCAATTAGGTCATCTGTCCTCACCTCTGTCACTTCTCTGTGAGGCTTCCGGTGTTCCAATTCTTTTCCCCTGAACTTTCTAGAAGGAGGAAGCAACACTTCCATTCCTTTCCACGCTTCCAATTCAGATGGTTCAAACAGCTGGACGTCTTTGGGGAAAAAAATGACTTTAATCATGACAAAAACATATTACTTGCAATACAGAACAGACAGAAGAGAAAAACATTTTCTGTGATAGTTTTCCCTTTTGGTTTCTGAAAAGTGAGCAAAATTTTTAATTTAAAAAATGCATAAAATTGTCTTAGGACACGCTCGACACAGCTGAGAGAAGACAGCCATTAAAATAAATTGCACAATGGGAAATGGCACCATTACCATTCTCCGCTGATTTTTTTTTTTTAGAAATGTCTCTTACCAAGAACCTTTTTGACGTCTAATAAAAGCAAAATGTTTTAAGTTAGGAGTGGCTTTTCAGAGCGATATTCCTGTGCCTCAGTGGTTACTAACTAAAATAAATGAACAAGATAAATCTGAATGAAAGCAAGAACTAAACCAAATTGAATTAACTTCTTCTCAGCCAGAGGTTAATTTAAAGTGTTAAGCTGAACCATCATTCCTGATGACTGTGGACTGAAGTATATGGAAGTATACATGTTTCGTCAACAACTGAAAAACATGGAGTGTGGTTAGGAGAATGCCTTGGAGTTACACAGTGCTGGGTTCAAACCTGAACGGAGTCATTTCCTAGTTGTGTTCTCTTGAGCAAGTTAGCTAGCTTCTCTAAACCTGAGTTTCTTCATCCATAAGCTGCAAATAATAATAACTGTTTCATCCATCACAAGGTTGTAAAAAGGATTAAAAGGTAACACAAAATGCTCAGAGGTACAAAAGGTATAGTAGGGTATCTGGTACCTTTTAAGCAGTGCTATTATTACCATATGGAATATTCAGAAAAACTCCTAACTGCTACACAATGCACACCATCTTTTCCTCATGTGTGCAAGGACTTGAAACTAAAGAATAGAGTTTGGGGCGGGGCGCGGTGGCTTACACCTGTGATCCCAGCACTTTGGGAGGCAGGGCGAGCGGATCACAAGGTCAGGAGTTCGAGACCAGCCTGGCCAGCATAGCAAAACCCCATCTCTACTAAAAATACAAAAAATCAGCTGGGCATGGTGGCAGGTGCCTGTAATCCCAGCTATTCAGGAGGCTGAGGCAAGAGAATTGCTTGAACCCAGGAGGTGGAGGTTGCAGTGAGCTGAGATCATGTCATTGCATTCCAGCCTAGGCAATAGTTCGAGATTCCATCTCAAAAAAAAAAAAAAAAAAAAAAAAAAGAATAGAATTTGGGATCTTCCCACATGGAAGCATGTTAATCATGGTCTCAAAACCAGATTGAACAATATTTGCAAAGTCTGCTTGTGAACTTTCACAGTATCAGGTCACACGGGATGGTTCTCAGGGTCCTGGAATAGGGACTGAATTGTGTTCTCCTCAGAATTTATATGTTGAAGCCTCAACCCCACAGTGAGATTGTATTTAGAGATAGGGCATTTCGGAGATAATTAAGGTTAAATGAGGTTGGAAGGGTGGGGCCCTAATCCAATAGAATTGGTTGCCTTATAAGAGGAGGAAGAAAAGTTCCTCTCTTCCTCACTCCTGACTCCCACCCCACCCCGCTACATGCACAAACTAAGGAGAAACCGTGTGAGGACGCAGCAGGAAGGCCGCCATCTGCAAGCCAGGAAGAGAGCCCTTACTTGGAAGCCAATCAGCTGGCACCTTCACCTTCCTGCCTCCAAAACTATGAAAAATGTATGTCTGTTGGTTTAGCCACACAATCTACAGTATCTTGTTATGGCAATCTGAGTCATTGATACAGAAAGAAAGATAGCACTAATTTTACCCCACAACCAGAAAATCAAAAACATGCCTTCATTAGTGAAGAATGCTTCCTCTCTTGAGTACCCTTGTCTTACTCTTGGGAGGTGGCCAAATGTACATAAAATTGACAATGACTTTATCTGATTTTGAAAGAGAAATACATCAAATCCCAATTTTTTTAAGTTAAGTAGTTTTCACAGGGGAAAAAAAATTCACCACCCAATGGAGAGCATAATTTGTCTAGTAGTCCGTTGGGGAATACATTTTGTTGCACAATTCAAACCTGTAGCCAGGATTGAGTAAGAAAGCAGCTTGAATGATTTTGGAAAAAACTGCCCTAACACCGGAAGGCTTAGTTCCCTTCTGAAATACATTTCTACAAGTGGTTCACAAGTTTAAGGAGAGATGTTATCACCAGTTATTGAAATGATAGTTTCCCCAGGGAAATGGGCACTGCCCCAAGAGAGACAAAAATGTAGACAGAGAATGAATAAATCCTGGAATGTTCTAGTAATTTCTGTGACAAAGACTCTCCCTTCTTGCCAGCTCTACTCTAAGCAGATGCTGCTGAGCCCTCTGAACCTTAGAAGGGTGGCCTCTGCAGGGTAGAGGCAGAGACACTGGCTGGGATTCAGCAGATCTGACTTCAGATTCATTTATTTGCTTGACAGCTCTTCATCAAGGACCTGTTACACATTACTGAGAGTATCGAGGAACTGAGTCTAAAGCTAGATTGTAAGATCAAATCCTGCTGTGCCCTTTACCACGGCCATGTGGCCTTGAGCAAGTCAGTCCATCTTCCCAGGCCATGGTTTCCCAAGACGGACGGGCGGACTGGGAAAGCATTTGCACGCCGTCACATCCCTGTGTGTGCTTGTGGTTTTCACTGCTGCTCCCTGGCCCAGGGTCTATTCCTGGTACTGGCGTCAGCTATCCCTTTTCGGATACAGCGTAGCTCTGTGACCTTCAGCAAAACATTTAACTTGCCTGTGCTTTCATTTCCTCATCTGCAAAATGGAGACAACAGTGCCTGCCTCACTGGATTATAGGCGCATCCAGTGAAATATCTGGTGGTCGGTACTGTTGTCGATTCCACTTTACAAATGAGGTATCTGAAGTTGAGAAATGTGAAGCAGTATGTCCAAGGTCATGTAGCACCACACAGCAGTAGGTCTGTTAGACCTCAAAGTCCATGCTTTCAAATGCTAGTATAGACTGAAAATGCCTCTGATTCAGTTAGATTGGGTTTGACTGAAAGTAACAGAAACTCCCAAAATATTGACTTACACAAATTGAAGGCTTTGCTTTTCTCGTGTAAAGGGCTGCCGTGGTAAGCCATTCAGAACTGGTATGGCAGCTGCACAACACTGTCTAGAACTGATGTTTCTTTTAGCTATCTGCTTCCATGTTTAGATTGTGCCTTCGTGCTCACAGTCACCACATGATTACAAAATGGCGACCCTACCTGCAGCATTGCAGCAGCATTCCAGGGAGAAGAAATGGAATAATAGATGATAAAAGGTGCAGGCCAATTTATTCCCCTGACCCCAACATTTTTTTTCTGTCTTCTTTTAAAGAGTTTTCCTGGAAGCCCCACCCTGTAACATCTGCTTAATTCTCATTCGCCAGAATTGCCAGAGGTCTCCCCTGGCTACAAGGGAGCTGAGAAATATACAATCCTAGCTGAGTTTATTGCCACCCTAAAGAAAACTGACGTTCTGCCACACCTCCTTTTTTTTTCTAGCAACCCCCTTGACAACATTGCTGAAGCCATATGAACTTTATTTATTTTTCTTTTTTTTTTTTTGAGACAGAGTCTCACTCTGTTGCCCAGGCTAGAGTGTAATAGCGCACTCTTGGCTCACTGCAACCCACGTCTCCCGGGTTCAAGCAATTCTTCTGCCTCAGCCTCCTGAGTAGCTGGGATTATGGGTGCACCGCACCATGCCTGGCTAATTTTTAATTTTTGTATTTTTGGTAGAGATGGCATTTCACCATGTTGGTCAGGCTGGTCTTGAACTCCTGACCTCATGATCTACCTGCCTCAGCCCCCCAAAGGGCTGGGATTACAGGTGTGAGCCACCACATCTGGCTGCAATGTGGACTTTTTAAGATTACAAGAGCCACGTGGTTAATATTACTGGAATGTGTTCATAAGTATGAAATGCAGTTGTCACAGAGAAGCTTCTACTCATCATCTTAAGGTAAACACCAAACTCTTCAGAACAACTGATTCCCCCTACAAGGAGCAATATCCAAGGATATCCAATATCCACCAGAACAGTCCAGTTATTAAAATGTATCAGGCCTCATACAGTGGCTCACGCCTGTAATCCTAACACTTTGGGAGGCAAAGGCAGGCAGATCACGGGGTCAGGAGATTGAGACCATCCTGGCCAACATGGTGAAACCCTGTCTCTACTAAAAATACAAAAATAAGCTGGATGCGGTGACACACACCTGTAGTCCCAGCTGAAGCAGAAGAATAGCTTGAACCTGGGAGGCAGAGGTTGCAATGAGTTGCACCGCACTCCATCCTGGGTGACAAGAGCGAAACTCTGTCTCAAAAAGAAAACAAGAAGGCCAGCCACAGTGGCTCATGCGTGTAATCCCAGCACTTTGGGAGGCCGAGGCAGGCAGATCACCTGTGGTCAAGAGTTCAAGACCACCCTGGTCAACATGGCAAGACCCCATCTCTACTAAAAATACAAATTAGCTTGGTGTGGTGGCACGTGCCTGTAATCCTAGCTGCTTGGGAGGCTGAGGTAGGAGAATCACTTGAACCAGGAGGCAGAGGCTGCAGTGAGCTGAGATTGTGCCACTGCACTCCATCCTGGGAGACAGAGTGAGATGCCATCTCAAAAAAAAAAAAAAGAAAAAAGAAAAAAAAGAAAAGAAAAGAAATTTCTTCCAGTGTCCCAAGACAATCCCCTAAGTATCTGGAATTTCAGAAAGAAGATCAGACACAATTCTATCCAGAATTCATTGCTACACTTGGGAGTTAAAAAGACCCCCCTTTACCATGGAAAACAAATGAAAGGCCTTATGCTTCTAATAAAACAAGATGCTCTTCAATCTGCATGCTCCTGTGTCCAGGGAGCTAACCCGAGTGTGTTGGTAGAAAGGCTTAATGGCAAGAACACACCATGAGAAAGTCAAGGACACCTAGATCTGACAGTTTACCTGGGAACGGCTCTAATTGCTTTCTTGTTAGGATATTAATTCAAATGCATGAACAGTAATTGTTCATCAGAGGGCATTGTGACCTTCCCTAGTACCACTTTTTAATAGACATTTTTAGAATAATTTTGGGTTTGCAGAAAAATTGATCAGAAAGTACAGAGTGCCTGTGTATCCCCACATGCCCTCACCGTTTTCCCCTGTTAGTAATACCTTGTATTTATGTGGTACATCTGTTTCCATTGATGAGACAATATTGATGCATTATTATGAACTAAAGTCCGTAATCTACCCTAGGATTCCGTCTTTGTGTCGTACATTCTGTGAGGTTTGAGAATATCTAATGACATGTATCCACCATCACAGTATCCCACAGAATAGTTTCACTGCCTCTAAAAATCCTCTGTGTTCCTCCTCGATGTAGTTGGATTTGTGTCCGCACCCAATTCTCATATCAAAATGTAATCCAAAATGTTAGAGGCGGGGCCTGGCAGGAGGTGATTTCTCATGGGGTTGGATTTCTTATGAATGGTTTAGCAGCATTCTCTTGGTACTGTCCTTGAAGTAATGAATGACTTCTCACAAGAACTGGTCATTTAAAAGTGTGTGGCACCTCCCTGTCTCTCTCTTGCTTCTGCTCCTGCCATGTGAGACACCTGTTCTCCCTTCATCTTCCCCCATGTTTGGAAGCTTCCTGAGGTCTCCCCAGAAGTAGATGCCTGTGTTATGATGCCTGTACAGCCTGCTGAACCATGAGCCAAGTAAACCTCTTTTCTTTCTAAATTACCCAGTCTCAGGTATTTCCTTCTAGCAGTGTGAGAACAGACTAATACACATTTATTCATCCCTCCCTCCCTCTGAAACACTGGCAACCACTGATCTTTTTCCTGTCTCCATCATTTTGCCTTTTCCAGAATATCTTATATTTGGAGTTATATAGTATGTAGCCTTTCAGATGGGCGTCTTTCACTTAACAATGTGCATGTACAGTTTCTCTGTGTCTTTTCAGGGCTCAATAGCTCCTTTTTATTGCTGAATAATGTTCCACTGTCTGGATATGCCACAGTTGATTTATTCATTCATCTGTTGAAGGACCTCTTAGTTGCTTCTAAATTTTGGCAATTACAAATAAAGCTGCTATGAACATGAACACAAATGATCAACTCCTTTGGGTACCAACGAGTGTCATTGCTGGACCACATGGCAAAAGTATGTTTAGGTTTTGTAAGAAACTGCTAAACTGTCTTCCAAAGTGATGCTGCCCTGTTGCATTCCCGCCAGCAGTCAATGAGAGGTCCAGTTACTCTACGTTGTCACAAGCATTCGGTGTTATCACGGTTTTGGATTTTAGCCACTTCGGTACACTTTCTTTTTTTTTTGGAAACAGAGTCTCACTCTGTTGCACAGGCTGGAGTGCAGTGGCATGATCTCAACTCACTGTAACCTCTGCCTACGGGGTTCAGGCGATTCTTTTGCCTCAGCCTCCTGAGTAGCTGGGACTACAGACATGTGCCACCAAGCCTGGCTAATTTTTGTGTCTTTAGTAGAGTCGGGGTTTCACTATGTTGGCCAGGCTGGTCTCGAACTCCTGACCTCAAGTGATTTGTCTGCCTCCGCCTCCATTCAACAATTACTTACTGCACATCTACTTAATGGCATATGCAAGAGAAAGTCAGTCTCTACCTCAAAGTGCTTAGAGTTTCAAGGGTCTTTAGGATTCCAGTGCAAAGTTGTGGAAAGTCCTGCATCCTTTGGATCAATGGTTCTTGATATGGTTTGTCTGTGTCCCCACCCATCTCATCTTGAATTGCGGCTCCCATAATTCCCACATGTTGTGGGAGGGACCTGGTGGAAGATAATTGATTCATGGGGTGGTTCCCCCATACTGTTCTCATGATAATGAGTCACATGAGATCTGATGATTTTATAAAGGTTTTCCCTTTTGCTTGGCTCTCGTTTTCCTCTTGCCAGCTACCACGTAAGAAATGCCTTTCGCCTTCCACCATGATTATGAGGCCTCCCCAGCCACGTGCAACTGTAAGTCCGTTAAACCTCTTTTTCTTTATAAAGGACTCAGTCTCAGGTAT